>NW_004444029.1:2319489-2320805 GCF_000243295.1 Trichechus manatus latirostris
CAGGTCCCACCTACGTGTCCCATCTACCGCTGCTGTGCCACCGCCCACACGCACACAACACAGCCCGCGTCCTAGGCAGGCTTTGCGTTACATTGCTTCCAAGACAGTGGGGACCCCTTGGACAGATAAAGTGTCAGTTCTTGTCCAGCCTAAGGGCTCGCATCAGGGTGTGAATGGACCAGAAACAGAAGTCCTGCCCAGGTGCCTCCTGATAGTCTCTGCAATTAAGGCGGACCCTCCAGGATCTGAGAAATTACAGATAGCATCACTACCCACGTTCCGACCAAGGGGACAACAGGAGATTGTACAGGATGCAGCACATCCAGCTTTCAGAGACCTTGTTACCAAGAACATGATTCCTTCTTTTTCTCATTTCCTTTTCACAAAGAAGAAGAGGGTGGGGAAAGGGAGAAAGGAAGGAAAGAAGAACGGAAAGACGAGAAGGGAAGGGAATATGGAAGGAAGGGAGAAAGGGAGGAAGGAAGGGAGAAAGAGAAGGGAAGGAAAGAAGGAAGGGAGGAAGGGAGGGAGGGAGGAAGGAGGGAAGGGAGACAGGGAGAAAGGGAGGGAGGAAAGGAGGGAGGATACGCATAGCACCACCAAGACCTCACAGCCTGCCTCTACACTGTGCCATGCCCACATTCTCGCTCTCCATGAACCTGGGTGCTCATCACCAGACGGTGTTGTCAGGACACGCTTAGAAACATCTTGCTTTGACCCTCTGCTGGACACACATTTTTCCAGCGAGCACCATGCTTTTCACATCAGAACTTTACTAACTAGCATTCAGCTAAAGAGCACAAACACACTCCAATCCTTCCGTGTGTCACCTGTGGAAATCTCACACCCCATTACTTCTCTCTGTGGAGAGGTGACCTCAAGTCTGGGGCCAGTGTTACATTGAGAACTAATCCTTCTCCTGTGCATCTCTGGAAAGTGGACTTGGTTGGTTGGCCTTCCCCACAAAAGGACACGTAAGGTCCATGGAGTACAACTGGTTTGCCATAAAGGGCTAATTTAGCGAAAATCTAGGGATAAAGGAACCAGAATTCAATCACCTGAGTGGACATACCTGACACGCAGTGAAAATCAGCAGGTGAAAAATATCCCCTCTCCTGCTTCTGTTTTCTGACTCTTTCCTGTTTCCTACCCAATGGCGGTGCCTCTGTTTAGATTTTTGATTATTTTTGGTATTCCCATTCATTCTCCTTGAGGTCCCTAAGCTGTGGCCTCTCTCCCCACTCTTTCATTGTCAGACACACCAAGCACGTCCTCTCCACCTCCTTCATCTCTGCCGGAATTCGCCCCACCAGGTC
>NW_004444029.1:2322469-2353353 GCF_000243295.1 Trichechus manatus latirostris
TTGACAAGGTCATTTGCAACATGCCTAAAGGGACTGGAGCATCCTGACACTTGCGTCCGTGGTCTTCCTGTGACTGGCCCTCTGGATGGTGATCTGCTGGTCCACTGGTGAATGGCACATTTCTGCACTTTCTCATTCCATTAACTGGTTAATTCAAAGACAGTGTTTAACAACAGCATGCGACGTCCTTGTTGACAGGTACATCTATTTCCCAGAGTCCTGAGCCGGTGATAGCTAAATAATTGACTTAAGTGCTGAAGATAAGCATCAGCAGGGCCCCCGACTTATGTCACTTCTGATCAGTCCACATGGCCGTGGGCAGTGGAGCACAAGAGGGTCCTAGGAGGGACCCAGTAGAGGAGGGCTGAATTAACAAAGATTTACAGCAGGCAAAGCTGAAAATAAGGCCATGAAACTGTATTTATAACATGATCCCAATTTTATGAACTACACATTCATTGTTTCTGTGAGCCGCCATTGAGTGGGCCCTGACTCATGGTGACCCCACACACAGCAGAACGAAACGCTGCCCGGTCTTGCACCATCCCCATGATCACTGTAGATCAGACCACTGGGTTTTCATTGGCTGATTTTCAGAAGTAGATCATCAGGCCTTTCTTCCTAGTCCATCTTAGTCTGAAAGCTCCACTAAAACCTGTTCAGCATCACATCAACACAGGCCTCCACGGACAGTGATGGCTGCGCATGAGGTGCGCTGGCCCTGAACCAGACCCAGCCTCCTGCATGGAAGGCGAGAACTCTTCCACTGAACCATCAATGCCCCCTAGACGAGAAAAAAAAGAAGAAATGACTGAAAGCACATGTAAACAAAAATGCTAACCAAGGTGTTCCAGAGGCTGGTGGGTAACTGTTTACCTTCATCTTCCTCTCTGTGTTTTCAGTAGTTTTCAACATCTTACACTGATGCATATTTGTTTCATAATCAGATATGAAAAGTAAACAGTACAGAGGTGATGCCTTCATTCATTCCCTCACTCCCTGTCATTTAATGGGCGCTCTGTGGGGATGAGCTGAGAAGAGCACGGTGTGCACATTATCATGACGAGTGAAGAGCCAGGAAGTACACGGTGCTCCAGACAGTGAGCACATTATGGGGAAGGACAGCAGGGGAGAGAGGGGGGGTACCTGTCCCAGGTGTGGTGGGGGAGGAGGCTTTTTAATATGGAGGTCCAGGAAGGTATCGTTTTTCAGCAGGAACTCCTTGGAGAAGAGGGGTGAGCCGTGTTCCCACCTGACATATGTGGGAGGTGGTTGCAGGCAGAAGGGACGCAATCAAGAAGGTCCTGGAACAGGAGTGAGACTGGTAGGTTTGCGGTGGTCACAGAGGCAGTGACTGGGGCAGGAGGGGCGTGGGGTGAACAGTGAGGGGGGTCAGTGAGCCCACAGCAAGTGGGGTGGGGGCTGGGCAATCGCACAGGGCTTTGTTGGGGAGCAGAAGGAGCTGATCTTTATTAGCATCCAAAGAAGGAGAAAGTGTGATATTTTACCAAGTTTTGTTTACACACGAAGTGAAAGTTTAATGTAACCAGCACTATTTTTCTATCTAGAAATTATTCTGTTAAAAATTATATATATAAAGATTATATATAAGGGCCACCATTTACTGTTATAATTTTAACTAACTTTTTGTCTCCATGGTTTACAGCAAGGGAAATTGTGTGGGAGCATACTCAGTGCCCTGCATATAACTATGTCTTCAAAAAGTTAAGTATTTCTATTAAAATACCACTAGCTTAACCTAAATTCCATTAATGTAGCACCTGCTAATTTATCCATACCCTTCCTGAACCTGTTTAGATGATCAGTCACATACTATCTTTTGAAGTGACAGCTTGCGAAATATCCTCTATCCACAGTGTCTCTGAAGAGTGCAATCTGGTTATTCCCATCCTTGCTGTCAATGACACAGAGGGTCTACTCTTCGGGCCAGCGTGAACACACTGCATCTCCTCCCTTCAAGCATCATCCTCTAGAAGAAAAAGAATGTGCACAGCTAACCGTGGCCAATGGGGTAAGAGTAATTGAAGAGGATGGAGAAAGAGAGAAGGCGGCAAGGCTAGCTTTGTCTGAAGGGGTAGAAAAATTTGAAGTTTTGATATTTTAAAGAGGATACAAAATTTTTTACTACATAGAAGATGGTAGAGGAACACATTCCAGGCTAAAGAACCAACCTGGCCAAAGGGCATTAAGTACGGAAATGTACAGCGTCTTTAAGAAGGAAGGAGAAACAAACTTCAACAACAACAAACGTCCTTCTCTCTTCCTAAAGCTCTTTTCTCCCATTTTTCTCGTGGATAACTTATCATGTCTTAAATGAAATGCTAGGCGGAGAGACCTTCCCCAACTCTCCACCCCCTAAAGTAAATGGGGTCTCCCCCCGCTTCTCAGAGAACCGTGAGTGCCCCTTTGTAGCAACCACGGCAACTAGTGATTCGCTCATTCGTTTGATGCCTGACTCAGCCATGAGCTGGCAGCCCCATTGGGGTAGAGCCCAGCACAGAGGATGTGAATGGTGCCTAGGTTGCATGCACTATGGATAGTACTGAGCGTATGCATAATTGAACTCAGAAAGGAGACGGTCCACAGAGGCAGGCAGCGGCTGAACGTGTAAATACTCTATATGCATCTGTTCTTGTTTTGCATGAGCTCCTTTTTTCCTGCAACAAATATTTATTGGATGCCTATTACGTCTGAATCTACGATATACGCATGCCCTTCTATATGTGCAGACTATATTCTTTAGAGATTGAGAAACCACTGAAATGATTCCCAGGTGAGGGTAGGGGTAGGATACGATGGCATCTGTGCTTTGAAGAAAGACAAAGTTGACAGCAGGGTGAAGGAGCTTGTTGGACACGTGTGTCAGCTAGAGACAATGCGTGTTGACAGCCATGGACCTGAGCAATGACACAGAACTAAATGAAGCCAGTGGCCGTGAGAGTACAAGAGAAGAAAGACGCAAATGTTATTGTGTAAACAGACCGAACCCGCTTTCAGCTGGATGTGGGAGGGAACAGAGAGAAGAGAGGCAGAATCACTGGGATTTCTTCTGTGCGGAAGTGGGTAAGCATAGCCATCCACGGAGCAGAGTGTAAACTCTGGTACTGGACTCGTCCACTTTAATCATTTATTAAAATAGGACTTTGACTCACTGAAGAGAATGCGGCAAGATTGTATCTTCACACTCAGTTGATTTCAATATTAGGACTGAAATGACCAGTCACAGGTTCTGTAATTCATTTGCTGACCTAATAAAACTTGCTTACCCAGAAAATAGAAAGCAAAAGATCCAACACATGAAAAATGTCCCCGAGCCTTTACGGTTCTCACTGGTCTTCTTTAAGACGACACTGTTCCGCGTCCACTTACATCTGTAGGTTTCGTCGTTGACCTTTGTCTCTCTCACCACGTGCTCTGCTGTCGAGTAAGAAATCTGCAGCACGGGAGATGCCATTCACTGACGCGGAGTTACCTCGGAGGCTTCTCCTGATGGGTAAACTAGAAAAGGAAGACAGCCGCACGCCAACGCCAATCCATGTCTGACTTCTGACTGACCTTTTGCTCAGCCTTCTCTTTCAATTGACCTTCTCTGTCTCCCCTTCCGAATGCCTCCGGCTTTAATTACTCCAAACTTTCTCTGATGTTAGGAAGATACACCTTTTATATCGCTGTTGACCTTTCTCTCAGGACCAAGCTCCTTGAATGACAGTTCTGTCTTCCACCACTAAGGAAGCATCCTAGCAACTCAGGGCTAATCCTCAGCTAAAAGCTTGTTCCACTGATTTCCAGAAATGCAGTATATTCCAAAGAAAGTTGTGGGCCATGATATTGCTGATAATATGTAAACTCTAACCACAATCATTTTTTTTTTCCAGAAGGCTTTTCTATGAAAAGGCAATGTTGTTGTTAGGTGCCATGGAGTCAATTCCAACTCATGGCGACCCTACAGGACAGAGTAGAACTGCCCCATAGGGTTTCCAAGGAGCAGCTGGTGGATTTGACTGCCGACCTTTTGGTTAGAAGCCGAGCTCTTAACCACTGTGCCACCAGGGCTCCAAAAAGGCAAAAACCACCTCAAATTAAAATAAAACATAGACAACATAACGCATTTAAAGTACAGGTATGTAAATGTATACTTATTTTAGACAGAACTAAAGTCAGAGAGGAGATGGGATCAGGTCATTTTGCCATCATCCCCGGTCATGAAGTGCAGTGGATAGCACTAGTCAGGGTGAGGTTTTAGGGACCAGCAAACAGGAACTGAAGCTGAACACCGCTCATAGAGAGGCAACACAGGGAGGACTGGATCCAGAGTGTTTAGGGAAGGAAGGCAGGATCACGAGACCCAAATCTAGGAAGCAAACAGGGATCAGCACCAGGAGTGGACGGCTGGGTCCTGCTGCCTGGCCAGTGAGCACCGACCCTGGACCAACCTCCTCCATCTCTGAAGCACAGCCTGGAGGGCGTGAGAAGCCCTGTGGTCTCAGAAGTTGTTCAGACCAGAGGCCTTCAGTGGGCAGGAAGAAAGGGAAAGCATGAGGAAAGGTACAGGCTGAGATTAAACCAACCCAGGGCCGTGGAGTAGACTCCAGCTCACGGCGCCCCCATGTGTGCTGGAGCAGAACTGTGCTCCATGGGGTTTTCAATGGCTGCTTTTTTTGGAAGTAGATCACCAGGGCTTTCTTCCGAGGTGCCTCTGGGTGAACTGAAACCTCTAAATTTCAGTTAGCAGCCAAGCCGTTAACCATTTGTACTACCCAGGGACTCCGTGATTAATTAAAGGTCACAAAAAAATTAAGTTTGATTAAAATGCCAGGTAGGTTTTGGGAAGTGCTGAGCAAATGGGATTGAAAACAAGTAGTGGGTTGATCTTTGGAAGCTTAAGCAAAGAATCTGTAGTTGCACATAGAAGGGAGTTGGGTCGATGAAAGGTTTCAGAACCAGAAATTACAAAATAAAAGTGGAGTGAATTTTATAAAAAGAAATAAACGCTGGTCTGCTTTTTAATCTTCCTTAGACAGGGAGATTCCCAGATGGGAATAGAAAGAGTGTCTGGAGAAAACAGTGCAATCAGAAATAAACAGGAAATAGAGACATCCCAACCCACCGAATTCTGTATTACTGAAGTTCTCACTGCTCCCAAAAGGTGAGGGACGTTGCTGGTTTTACATTTTGAAATAAGAAACAGCGCCACAGCAGTGAAAAATAAGTGAGATGTACACATTCAAGGCCATCCCTGTGGAGAGGCGACTTCAGCCTCGTGAAAAGAGTCAGTCACGTCATTTTCCCAACACCTACATCTTCAGAGAAGCTGGCTTCTGAATTCGAATTTAGAAAACCTTACTTCTGATTTCTGTTCACTTGCCAACCCTCTTGGGTGAGTAGCATATCTCTGGTGAACCTCAGTTTCCCCATCTGGGAAGCAGGAGTACTGGACGTAAAATCCCCCGGCGGCCTTTCATGGCTGATAGCCCCAGATTCTATAATATCTTCAGATGCTCGCAAAACTAAAAACATTAAAAAGCTAGCCAGTCACCTACTCTCAAAAAGTTGCTTGCTTAGGTCGAGAAGGGACAGTATTGACATATCATGAGGTTGTTAACCATTGTCATAAAACAGTAGGTGTACTAACTGTAAACCTTCATCTAAAGTACAATAAAGTTTCTGCTAAATCATCTCTTGCTTACACCAAGGGTTAAACTCATGTAAAGGGACTCACAGGACAGACCTCTTGGTGCCTGGAAAACTGCAAAGCACCGAGAGAAGCTGTGTGCGCGTTCACTGTCCAGGTGGGAAGCACGTACTGGGATTCTGTGAGCCATCCTAAGTGATCGTCAATGACACCGAGCTCCTTTGTCAACCACACCTAGGACGCACTGCCAGGGGGGCTCATCTGACCTCATCCAGGTTTTCAGGACACTGTCACCTCGCACAACCATTACCGTCTGAGCACAAGTGGTTCATGGCAGGGTCACATCACCCCAACTGTTCTCTTCCACGAGGGATACGTACTCCAGATGTCCACCTTAAAGAAGTTTATTACACAGTCCTGAAAGGCACTTTGCTGTGGGATGACTTATTCTGGCCCCATCCTAAGGCGCTGAGGGGACCGTGGGGTGGATTAGAAATACCCACAAGGCACTGCCCCATGACCTATATTTTGGAGCAGTTCTGAAAAGCATTACATGTATGCCTGATAAAACCAATGTTTAACATTCTTAAAAAAAAACATTCTTTCTGTACTCATTATTAAAACGTTTCTCACGTCGGAACCTTCTAATTTCAAACCACCACCCGTCTGTCAGTTCCCTGTACTGTGGCGGCCTGCGTGTTGCTGTGAGGCTGGAAGCTCTGCCACTGGAATTTCAAACACCAGCAGGGGCATCCACGGTGCACAGCTTTCAGCAGAGCTTCCAGACTAAGATTAGGAAGAAAAGCCTGACAATCTCAGTCGTGAAAGTCAGCCAATGAAAACCCTACGGATTACAACAAAACATTGTCCTCTATCGTGCTGGAAGATGAGCCCCCTAGGTTGGAAGACACTCAAAATACAGAGTTGCTGCAGCGATGGAATAAACCGTACCAACAATCGTGAAGACAGCGCTAACCAGGCAGCATTTGTTCTGTTTTCCCGGGGGCGTCAGGAGCCGAAGTCCACTAGTTGGTAACTAAAAACAATATAATTTCAAATATGTCAAGAACATGAAAATATGGTGAAACCATATTAGAAAGACAGGCGAGTCAGCGTTAGGAGGCCGGGAATTGCATCCTGTCTCCACCTCCCCTTATCTGTATACCTGGGTGCATCCTTAACGTCTCAGACCCTTTGTCTTCTCTTTGGTAAAACAGTAAATAGATCAAGGTAATAAAGTCAATCCTGCTAAGCATCAGTAAGAGGCCCGTGTTTACAGATGAAGTCACGGAAGTGTGGGGTTACAGATAATAAATTCTCTTGCTGGTTAGGGTGTTACTGTCCAGTGAGGAAGGCAAGCATGAGCAGACACCCAGCACTCAGTACCAAGTGCTGTAACAGAGATATAAATGTCACAACAAGGGGCATGGGTACCTATGGGGAGAACCGCTAATTTTACCAAACATATCACTGTGTCGTTGGAAAACCCAATGACATGGTACTAGAAGTGCTTTGTAAACTGGTAGCTCACACGCAAACACCAGTTGATGTTAACAATTTAATAAACAGGCCAGAATTAATCATTTTATGTTGTTCAGATCTCTTATCATGAACTCGAGTCACAGGTATTTTAAAAATATACAATCACATTTTGGTAGGAGGTGAAAAAATGTCATTATTTTTGGCATGCCTTCATATAATCCAATGGAGTCGATAACAAAACTCTTTTTACTTATTATATTTTTTTAATAGAAAATCCATTTACATTCTAGAGTTTCAAACTGGTGTTTAATCTTAAAAATGTGTAAATCTCAACCAGGGAAGCTTAGAAAGTCCCTCCAGCTGTCCACCACGGCATGACTGTTCATACACATAACCACGTCTTTAAACAATATTTTCTAAGCATGATCTACTTTAGGTAGTACGCCCTCATAAGCAAATAAACCCATGTTCCTGAGCCCAGGTGGCCTGCTGATGCTGGAGACCCCACAGAGCCTGAGCTCCTTCTAGTAACTGCAGGAACATCTCTGGCAGAGCCCCTACCAATGCAAGCTGTTCTTCGAATACATCGATAAACCAGCACACAGACTCCTGCACACCGCTGCTTGCCTTGATGCACTTTCTGCCTCTGCATTGCCAGTAATCCGGAGACCTGAGCGATGCGTCTGCTCTCCGTTCACCCCTTGGCGCCCCGTGTTTCTCGTTGCTGAGGACACGAGGACATGCAGGTTTGTGCTTGTCTCTAAGTCCCACCGACGGGCCAGTGCGAGCTGCAACATGGTATGAGAATGCTCGTGACAAGGGCCCCAGAGGTGACTCGGTGGTCTGCAAAGAGAAGAATGACCTTCTCTTTTCCATGGCAGAGCCATCTGCCCTTTGTGATTCCGGCTTTTTAATATCTTCCAATGCCACTCTACACCAATAACCATTTATTTCTCAGCGGCATGCCTGGCGATGTGGGACATAGTTTTCCTGGATTTAGAAGAGCACATATATTCCCACATACATGGCCAGCCCATCGATATTCAGAATATAATTCCATCCAGATGGCAAACATTCTCTGCTGTGTCTGATTCATCTCTGAGTTTCATTCCCAGCAAAGGCCCCGGCACAACATCCATGCCAGATATGTTTGTTGAATGATTAAACCTGTCTGTTGATTCCTATCTCCGAGGATGGGAGTTGGAGGGGTTTATAGACACAGATTCCAATTGACAGACCCAACCAGCACAAATCCCACAATGCTGACTTCCTTCCTTCCCAGGAGGATGCCACCCAGAAATACTACTAAGATCATACGTAGGAGCCCTGGTGGTGCGGTGGTTAACACACGGCTGCTAACCAAAATGGAGGCAGCTTGAATCCACCAGCTGCTCCTTGGAAACCTTGTGGGGCAGTTCTACTCTGTCCTGTAGGGTTGCTATGAGTTGGGATCAACTCGATGGCAAGGGGTTTGGTTTACTGGTTGGTTTTCTTCTATAGGAGTCCCTGGGTGGCGCAAACAGTTAACACTCAGCTGCTAACCAAAAGGTGGACAGTTTGAGACCACTCAGAGGTGCCTCAGAAGAAAGGCCTGGTGATCTACTTCCAAAAAAATCAGCCATTGAAAACCCGATGGAGCACAGTTCTGCTGCGACACACATGGGTTCGTCATGAGTCAGAGTCAACTTGATGCCAACTTTTTCTTTTTTATTCGGTGAGTTAGGTATATAACCCAAACATAACAGGGTAAGAAGAGCTTCGAAAAGTCTGAAGTGGGCTTTCCGCCCCTGCAATCGAAGTAAATTAAATGTCAGCTGCAGTGTTTGTGTGTGTGTGTGTGTGTGTGTGTGTGTGTGTGTGTGTTTTGAGGATATGATGTGTGTGCTTTCCTGAGAATTGCCCACGTAGAAAGCATTTCTCTCCCTCCAAATTGCCAGGGTCAGGGTGAACCTCCTCGGTCTCCCAGCCCCTGCCTAGGCCTGCTCACTTCTTACCCGGGACTTCTGAAAAGACTGCAGAGATGCTACTGGACTTGAGGGCACCATAAAGAACTGGCCGTGGAGCGAGCACGGTAAAGGTGAGCGTCACCATGATGGCCATCCAGATCCAGGAGAAAAGAAAGAGATAACGGCCCGAATGACTCATCTTCCTTTCTCATTGGACAGAAGCCATGATGTGTGTGCAAGTTAGACGCTAGCCAGCTGGCAGACTGGCTTTCTTCCTGTTTCCAAGGACGGAAAAAAATGCAATCAGAAATAAACTGCCTGTTTTCTCCTGGGAGGGAAAAAACGAAGTAGTTTGCTCTTACAGTTATCTGACATTACCTTTTATTATTTTTTTTTCAGAATTAACTATACATGTTAAGACACCGATTTCAGAGTTGTAAAGTTTCATTCATTTTCCTTAAGAATCTGATGCCTACTAAACTTAAAATGTCTTTGGCAGAAAAAGCATTTGAAGGTGGTAACAGATCCCGAGGATGAAGTTTTTGATACAAGTTTTCATGGGTCCTTGGGAGTGGGAGCTAAAAAAAAAGTGAAAATAAAAATAGGAGGCATTAAACTTCGAGGAGAACAACGTTTGGGCTCTGCTGGAAGCGGGGAAGCCAATATCACCACCTCACTGGCTCCCGTGGGCTCACCCTGCCTGCCAAGAACTTACAAGTCCATGCCAGAATCAGGAATAAACGCAGACGCAGCTTACACGCTTCTCACACGACTACACAGAAACAACCTATTAAGGCCGTGTTTCCCGTTAAAGGTCTTGTAGATGGAATTTCCCACAAGGAAGACTCCAAATTTTGAGCTACATGGGATTTTATCTTGTATCCTGCTAATCTCTTGCACATTGTCTCCATGTTAGAGATGATTCCAGAAGTTATCAGCAGACGGGAACCTGATGGCACGTTTCAGGATCATTTAAGAAGAAGCCAATTTCTGCTTGTCTGCCGTCTAAGGAACACATGTTGCTTCAGTAACATACGGGAGAGAAACTTCAACGCCATCTCTTTGTCCTTGTGATTTATTTTACGGCCTACATGGCACACGACCGAGTCTAGGAAGCTGAAAGCCAGACTATTCCACCATTTTTGTAAAATATATTCTTTTTCTTAGGGACTTAGCCTTTTGTTGTCACCTGATGCACGAGCTTTTTATACCCAGTTGCTTAAATTATCTACCCTGGTGGCGCAATGGGTAAGCTCCCAGCTGCTGACCAAAAGATGGGCAGGTGGAACCCACCCACCGGCTCCAAGGAAGAAAGGCCGGGCGATCCACTCCTGTATAGACTGCAGCCTAGGAAACCCTATGGGGCAGTTCTCCTCTGCCATGTGGGGTCACTGTGAGCTGGAATAGACTTGACAGCACACGACAACAACGTAAGTAGGTAAGTGTGGAAAACCCACGGCGTGAAGGTATGGAGCATTCTCAGAGCTGTTAAACGACAGGAAAGTGATAAATGATCATAACCCAAACGATCCCTATTACGTTTCAAATGGATGGTGGAATGGGTGATGCAGGAGGCCTCACGCGATTTTCCTTCCATCCCTGATTTGTGGTTTGACTAAAGAAGGGAGCAGGCATTTGTGCACTGGAAAATTTTAGAAAATAACAGACATAGTTAGAGATGTTCTTAGCTGGCCTTTGTTAAAAAGGAGCGACCTTGTACCGCACTGCAGTGGCGCGAGAACTTTGAATGCATGGCAGTAGACGCCATCTAGCCCCCTGACCAGGACACAGGCACAGTGTGCAGGGGGAGGCAGGCTCTGTGAGCTGCATGAACCTCAGGCCATCACGGGACAAGTCCACCGGACCCCAGGGCCCCCGTCACTCTGCCATTACCATCTTGATCCAGCCTCCGCCTCCCAGACTCAGTCAAGAGTCCAGGTCATGACCAACTAGCAATGCCAACTAGGCTTTGAGGGCTTGTGGAGCACGATCCAAGTGAAGAATTAGCAGCCACTTTTATACTGGAAACACAAAAGTTTACCCCTCAGGCCTAGGAGAGACTTCAGTATAATGTAGTCAGAAGCTCTTACTCTCAAAAGAAACCTGCGACCAACAAAGTTGCAAATTAGCGTGTGTGTCTGTGTTTTTCTGTGTGTGTGTCTGTGTGCATGGTGTGTGCGTGTATGTGTGCGTGAGTGTGACTGTGTGTCTGTGTGTTTAATTTCCACTCCAATTTAATGCAACAATACACAGATAACTGACAATGTGCTCTGCAAAGAAATAGGCCATTACATGTTATTTTCGCAGAAGGATATGTTAGGATGGCATGAAAGTAATGGGATTTGTTTTTTATCAGCATATATTAACATGCAAAAAGTTCTCCAGATGGTTTATTTTTAAATTTATTAATACATCGGAACAACAAAATTCATTTTCCTACATTATTAAGACTTCTTGGAAAGTGCCACATTAATAAGCCAAACACCACTTTGTTATTACAAAACACTGTTGTATTTATGTCAAAGCAAAGAGATATATATTACTTGCCCTTGCTTTTAAGAAAACATTTCTTTTGAAAATAACATTGAATGAATAAGTAAAAGTACTTAATTATATCCCCTGTTTCGTTGTATCTGCCCTGTTGCTATATCTCAGGAAGCTGGAAGAAGTGATTAATCACTACACAGTACTTAGCCTTTCATGGGGGAGAAAACAAAAAGTGTTTTGAGAAAACTTCACTTCCCCAGTCCCATAGTAAATAACTGTAGGCAAGACCAGGACAGATCCAAAACACTACGATTTTCCGCTAGTGTCATCCCCACCAGGAGCGCGAAGTAAATATTAAGGCCAACGGGATTTCACAATTTGGAAAAACAATTTAGAGATAGTGGCATTTTATAGTCTTCATGAAAAAAAAAAAATTAACGAATGTAGATGGTAGATGGTGGAAATCTGCTCACTGGGCTCACGACGCATATTAATCTAGAATTGGATCTTTATTAAGTTGATCAGTGTCGCAGCCCTGACTGGCCGGAAGTCTAGAGGTCAGTGTGGGACCAGGATGATGAGCCAATGTTGTCTCTTCTCACAGGGAAAACAAACAGGGCTCTCCTGTCGCCAAAATAAAAACAAACACATCCTCCAATACCGAGGTGGCAATGCCATGAGCCCTGTTTGAAATCCATATTCTACCTCTAAATGTTTACCAAGTTAAACGATTTTGTCTTTAATTTTTTTTTCTAACTTTTAACTGGTTTAGGTTTAATCCCTTTGATCTCTTCCTTTATCCAGGTGTTCACCATGTCTTTTCTGAACTATTTTTAGCAGATGTCTAATGGGGAAGAGAGATTTGTAAAAAGTACCGCAGGAGTTGGGTTTCGCGGATATCCCCTTTGTCTCCCTGGTATAGCTCCACTTGGTTTTGTTTTGGCCACATTATGGCGGATGCTGAATATTACTGACCCTGATGAGAAAAACAAACAAACAAACACATATCCTGTCATATAATTATAATAAAATGTGATGAATGCTATTATTGATACAGCCACAGGCTTCTATGAAATCCTAAGAATGGCACTTTAATCACAGATTACATATGGCTGAATATAAGTATAACTCAGCTATGTCTAATATTCTCCCCACCAGTGATCATATTTGGCATAAAAAAAAAATAGAAGATAAACTATGTGTCAAAAATTTCCCGGACAATTTAATTGGAAGTATTATAAATCATGCCTCAATTAATAGTTCTCTGGGCTAGCAAATTAAAACAATCTACTTTTCTTATTCCTACTCATTACGTTCCCGACATTAATTTAAACTGTGCTTAATTTCTTTTACAAAGTTAACTTTTAGGACCAGTGCGTTTTGTCAAGATCAAAGCCTAAATTCATGAAGAATTAAGCTTGTACGAGGTCTGAGGAAGAGAAAGCGAATTTCTGAGTGACGATGGCTAACCAAGATCCCCTCAGCTGCCTTAAGGAGAAGGATGGAATACTCTGTTATTGAACCCCACTATCCTAATGAGAAGAGAGTCTACACTTGATCCTGGCCAAAAGCTGGAGAAGATATTGTAATGACTTGCTGACAGGGCTTAATGAAGAGATTTCATCATTACTGAAACCACATCTGTTTGATTAACGAGTGCTTTCCAAGATCCATGCAGCCTTTGGGGCGGCAGGAAGCACAGCCTGCACAGACGCACTGGTTTCTTCTATTTCTATTCACGGAGGACCACAGGTGGCAGACACTACTCTCTTTACCATCTTTAAAAGGGATAAAGGATGGGTGGACTTACACCACCACCCGTCTGTCAGTTGGTCATGCTGTGGTGACTTCCATGTTGCTGCGATGCTGGAAGCTGTGCCACCGATATTTCAAATACCAGCAGGGTCACCCATGGTGGACAGGTTTCAGGGGAGCTTCCAGATTAAGACAGGCTAGGAAGGCCTGGTGATTTACTTCCGAAAACCAGCCTATGAAAACTCTATGGATCACAACAGAATATTGTCCAATACAGTGCTGGAAGATGACCCCCTAGTTGGAAGGCACTCAGAATACACAGTGGTCATTCCAGTGGACGTGAGTATATGAGCAGCCGTGAAGATGGTGCAGGGCCAGGCCATGTTCCCTTCTGTTGCGCACTGGGTTTCTTTCCACGGTTGGAGCTGACTCCAGAGCCATTAAGAACCAACCCCAAACCAAACCAAACCTGTTGCTGGGCCTCTTAACTGAGAACGGCAGCATATACGGTGAAACCTGCGAAAGCAGAAGCTGCGGAAGGCAGAAACCTGTCACAGAAGAACTACCACTAATGTGAGTGATCGAAAAGGGGTAAAACCGCACCCTGTCAAAGGCGGAAAACTTGGGAGGCGCAGAAGAACAAGGCAGTGTCCTCGAGTTCTGGCTCCCCAGGTTCCACTGTATTTTACAGCCGTCGTTCAAATGCTGGCTCGATCACTTCCTAGCTCTGTGAGTGACCCCGGACAAGCTCCTTAACTCCTCCTTACCTTCATTTTCTCATCTAGAAAATATAATGATAACAACCTGTTATGGACTGGACTGTGTCCCCCAAAAATCTGTGTTGTACACCCTCACGCCTGTATCTGTGGATGTAATCCCATTTGGGAACAGAACTCTCCTCATTATGTTGCTGAGGCCACATTGGTGTAGGGTGTGTCTTAAACCAATCACCTCTGAGATGTAAAAGGAGCAGATGAGGCACCGAAGCAAGCAAGCCCAAGGGGCGGCGGGAGATGGAAGCCACGTGGAGGTCGCCTAGATACGCCAAGAAGCTGAGACACGGCCCCCAGAGTGGACAGAGAGGTTTCCCCAAGAGCGGGCACCCTGAATTCAGACTCCTAGCCTCCTAAGCTGTGAGAAACTAATTTATTTTCCTGAAAGCCACCCACTTGTGGCCTTTCTGTTACAGCAGCACCAAGAAGCTAAGACACAGCTGATCTTGCTGTCAGGACTAGATGAAATAATAAAGAGAAAGCTGTCAGCACAATAGGTGGGACCGGGAAGGAGGCCGTCAGATGTCCAGCACTGGAGGTGTTTCCAGATCAGGGGGAGATGCCTGAGCCCATTTTGACCCTGAATATTGCCATCAAGTACACGATGTAGCAATGGATTAGATGCTTCTTTTACAAGAACGTGGTGGGATGATTCTGTTAAACGTTGCTATGCTCTTCCAATAATTATTCTCGGTCACTGACATACAATGCCCTAAAGCATGCAACCTTGAAATCCTAAATTTGCTCCAAGAGAAAAGAAATCGGATTAGGAAGTCACAGTCATAACTTGACTATAAAAATGCATGGCCATCTCCCTGGATTTATAAGATGCAACTGTCCTATCCAAACAGGACATATTTGATTCTGTTGTCCTCAGCCCTCCACCCTGAAGGTAGAGCAAGCGGAACTGAGAGGGCTAGAAGTAAGCGTGCTATCTGTTCTCAGGGCGAGATCTGCGCACTGCAGACCCCACCAGCAGAAGGACCACGTGATGCCCAACAGTGTTCTGTTGTACCCAGGCACGTGGCTGTCCTGGCAACACCTTCACCCCGTCGATCATGAGACAAGCCGCATGTTCTACGGAATCCCCGCCAGAGAAGAGGGTAAAGGGTAGCTCCCACGTCAGAGGTCTCCACAGATGAGAAAGACGCCGGCAGCTTGCGTTTGGGCCTCATACTCTCCTCTTCAGGCCGCAGGTACACGGAGGAAAGTGAGTTTCCCTTGGAAGTATTGCCATCCGTAAGTCTCTAGCACACCAAGTATCTGGCACTTACTTGTTAATTAGCAAGGAGCTGGAGTCAGTTTCTGGTCTTTCTGCTAACTGGAAATAATGAACAGAGAATTAGCATGAGGATGAAAACCCTTGTAATCACCCCTGGATAAAAGCTTATTCGCTGATAATTTATCTTTTAGTGTAGATATAATTTAAGTTTAGAGGGCAGAGGTAGTTCAGTGATAGAATTCTCACCGTCCACGGGGGAGACCTACGTTTGACTCCTGGCAACGCACCTCATGGACGGCCACCACCTGACTGTCAGTGGACGCTTGTGTGTTGCTAGGATGCTGAGCATTTCAGCAGAGTGTTCCGACTAAGACGGGCTAGGAAGAAATGCCTGGTGATCTACTTTCGAAAATCAGCCAGCGAGAAAACCCCATGGATCACGATGGTCTGATCTGCAACCGACCATGGGGATGATGCGGGAGCAGACAGTGTTCCATTCTGTTCGTTGAGCCAGCTCAATGGCAGCTAAGGACAATAATTGATGTTTGATGATGATATTTAACCACGCTGTCAAGTCCCTTGTTAAAACGGTACTTCATATTAAATATATTTTTGGTTGAAAAATACTATTCACTTAAAGAAGAAAATTTTCCAGAACTTTTGCAAATTGAAACAGAAAACATTTACAAGTTATTACCAAGGTAATAGTCCCCCAACCATTTCTGTTTCTAGTATGACTTAGAGCTTGGTTTTCTTTTAGCTGCTGCCCCTGGTACTTAAAAAGGGCAGGATGGGCCTACTTTTATGGACATTGCTCATTAGTGCTACTGATGGGGGCCAGCGCTTTGCTATTTTCTGATTTTTTTCTTGTAACTTTGCCAGAGGCGTGTGCCAAGGCTGCTTGTGAACTTCCAGACAAATACTTCAGATGCATGTTAATGAAATGTCGCCGCATACCCAGGAGCGCAGGGAGAACAGCAGAGTAGAATGGAGCTTCCAAAATGCCTTTCGAAAATGAGTGGGTTTTCAGCAAACAACAAAAACACACATGTGTTACTTGATCTAATCAGTAGAGCACAATGCAAGGCATTTATAAACAAATCCTGGAAATGACAACTCTTCTAGGGAATAAGGCCAGGGCATAAACTTCAGAAAAGACGACATCTGTAAGTTCTGCCATTAGGCCCACTGATGGATTAATTTTCAAGGAGACAAACGTGCTGTCTTGTCAAGTCCCTTGTCATCCCACTCCTATGTGTATCTCCTCTGGACTCTGACATACGTTCCCCAGAACAGTAAGAAAAGAGTCATTTTAATTCTAACTCCTAGGCACTGCTCCTCGCTAATCAATCCCACGGTGTCAGAGTTGATAGCATATTGACTGATGGGCCAAACTTAATTCTGGATTTCCGATTAGAAAAAAGAAGCAACACCATCTACTCTTCAGGGTCCCAGTGAGGTCTGAGAGAACTCAAGTTTCACCTTTCGGGAAAATACTTTTCTGAAAAAAAAAAGATCTATTTCTAATGACTGCTATACTTAAAAAGAGGAGCGCTTATCAACCTTCAGAACATCAGTCTCTTTCATGGGGTCTAAACCATCACACTACCAGAGTATTAAAAATGACTTTAAGATGTCTGCATGTAGGCATCTGTATCCTGCTAGTACCGAAAATCGATGTGCAGAAAACAAACTCACAGTTTTCACGTGAATGCCAGTACCCTTCCCGAGAATTTCTATCATGCACCAGTCTTTGAAGCTGTATATACGTGGGTGACCATTGGCACTGTTTTCTCCATTCCTCACATCTAGAAAATCGCCAATTTTTACTCTTCTCTCATTACCTGCCCCTGCTTTTCATTCCCCCTGGAATTGATCTGCACATGGGCTGCTGTATTAATTCCATTCTGTGCTGTTGTAACTTCTCTCCACTGCTGATTCTCCCTGCTCTTCTACTTCAAACCCTACCACAGCTCACTGTTACCCTTCGGGATGGCATTGAAGACCCTAACTTATCTCTTTACCTTTGCCACTTTCCATACATTATCTATATCGATCTTGTGCCCTGATTAATCTTGTCTGATGCTCTGTGAGTCGGGAACACTAAGGTGGAAATGCTGGTGTTCAGCCAGTGGAGAAGACCGTGGAGAAAATCCAAACCAAACCCATTGCCATCGAGTCAATTCTGACTCACAGCGACCCTACAGGAGAGAGTAGAACTGCCCCATAGGGTTTCCAAGGAGCACCTGGTGGATTCGAACTGCCGATCTTTTGGTTAGTAGCTGAGCTCTATCTGTAAAGGAGACTTTTGGAGTATGCTGGGCAATTATGTCGGACATCCATCCCATTAGATCTGGCGACTACTTCAGAGAAAAGGATATTATTTATTCATATTGCAGAGAAATAAATAAAATGAACAAAAGACTGCAAAACAAGTAGTCAGCAAACCATGAACGTAAAGGCAGATGGACAAAAGCTGCACAAACTGGCTCCCTGGAGCACCACCAACACCAGCTTACACATTTTTTTAACGCAGTCTAAAAGGAGAAGCCAGAGGATGAAAGCACTTAATTATTATTGGTACTATTACCACTATACTCTGTAACAGTTGTCCAGTAAAGAGAGATTATTATATGGTTTGAAAACAAGCCACGCGTCTAGCTCGGTCCATCACTTCACAGCTGGGTGACGGCTCCTGCCTTGTGCTTGTCCTTGGGGTTCCTGCCTCCAATGCCGTCCGCTTCTTCTCCATCCTCCCATCCAACGTCAGTGTCCTCACCATTCATGTGCTGCCCTACTCAGAAGCTCACTGTGTTTCCACTCCTTCCTGCATGGTATTACATGACACTCAGGTTTGTGTCCCCTGTCCTCCACATTGACCTTGAATTTGGTTATACACACTGATTTCTCTCCCCCATGTGCTCATTTCTCCCCGACAAGTCTGTCAGTTTGTCCTACTGTGGGGACTTGTGTGTTGTGGTGATGCTGGTAGTTATGCCACTGGTATTCAAATACCAGCTGAGTCACTCATGGACGCTAGATTTCAGCTGAGCTTCCGGACTAAGACAGACTAGGAAGAAGGACCCGGCAGTCTACTTCTGGAAAGAATTAGCCAGTGAAAACCTTATGAATAGCAGCAGAACACTGTCTGATATAGTGCCGGAAGGTGAGCCCCCCAGGTTGGAAGGCATTCAAAATACAACTGGGGAAGAGCTACCTACTCAAAGTAGAGTCAACCTTAATGACGTGGATGGAGTCAAGCTTTCAGGACCTTCATTTGCTGATGCGGCACAACTCAAAATGAGAAGAAACAGCTGAAAACGTCCATTAATAATTGCAATATGGAGTGTACAAAGTATGAATCTAGGAAAATTGGAAATCATCAAAAAATGAAATGTAACACATAAACATCGATATCCTAGGCATTAATGAGCTAAAATGAACTGGTATTGGCCATTTTGAATCAGACAATCACACGGTCTACTATGCCGGGCATGACAACATGAAGAGGAATGGCATTGCATTCATGGGCGAAAAGAACATTTCAAGATCTATCCTGAAGTACAAGGCTGTCAGTGATAGGATACTGTCCATACACCTACAAGGAAGACCAGTTAATACGACTGTTATTCAAATTGACGCACCAACCACTAAGGCCAAAGACGAAGAAACTGAAGATTTTTACCAACTTCTGCAGTCTGACATTGGTTGAACATGAAATCAGGTGCATCGATAACTACTGTTGATTGGAATGGAGAAAGTTGGAAACAAAGAAGAAGGATCTGTAGTTGGAAAATATGGCCTTGTTGACAGAAATGATGTGAGAGATCCCATGATAGAATTTCACAAGACCAACGACTTCTTCATTGCGAATACACTCTTTTTTACCAACATAAATGGTGACTATACACAGGGACCTTGCCGGATGGAATACGCAGGAATCAAATCAACTATATCTGTGGAAAGAGATGATAGAAAAGCTCTGTATTATCAGTCAGAACAAGGCCAGAGGCTGACTGTGAAATAGACCATCAATTGCTCATATGCAAGTTCAAGTTGAAGCTGAAGAAAATTAGATCAAGTTCACGAGAGCCAAAGTACGACCTTGAGCATATCCAACCTGAATTTAGAGACCATCCCAAGAGCAGATTTGATGCGTTGAACACTAATGACAGAAGACCAGACGAGCTGTGGAATGACATCAAGGACATCATACATGAAGAAAGCAAGAGGCCATTAAAAATACAGGAAAGAAAGAAAAGACCAAAATGGATGTCAGAAGAGACTCTGAAAATGGCTCTTGAAAGTCCAGTAGCTAAACCAAAAGGAAGAAATTATGAAGTAAAAGAACTGAACAGAAGATTTCAAAGGACTGCTCAAGAAGACAAAGTAAAGTATTATAATGACATGTGCAAAGAGCTGGAGAGAGAAAGCCAAAAGGGAAGAACATGTTCGGCATTTCTCAAGCTGAGAGAACTGAAGAAAAAACTCAAGCCCAGGGTTGCAATATTGAAGGATTCTACGGGAAAAGTATTAAACGACACAGGAAGCATCAAAAGCAGATGGAGAATACACAGAGTCACTGTACCAAAAAGAATTGGTCGATGTTCAACCATTTCAGGAGGTAGCATATGATCAGGAACCGATGGTACTGAAGGAAGAGGTCCAAGCTGCACTGAAGGCGTTGGCGAAAAACAAGGCTCCAGGAATTGACGGAGCACCAACGGAGATGTTTCAACAAACAGATGCAGCACGGGAAGCGCACACTCATCTACACCAAGAAATCTGGAAGACAGCTACGGGGCCAACTGACTGAAAGAGATCCATATTTATGCCTATTCCAAAGAAACGTGATACAACCGAATGTGAAAATTATTGAACAACATCATTAATATCATACGCAAGTACAATTTTGATGAAGATGAAGAAAAAACAGCTGCAGCAGTACATTGACAGGGAACTGCCAGAAATTCAAGCCAGATTCAGAAGAGGACATGGAACCAGGGATATCATTGCTGATGTCAGATGGATCCTGGCTGAAAGCAGAGAATACCAGAAAGATGTTTACCTGTGTTTTATTGACTACGTAAAGGCCTTCGACAGCGTGGATCATAACAAATTATGGACAACATTGCGAAGAATGGGAATTCCAGAACACTTAATGGTGCTCATGAGGAACCTGTACAGAGATCAAGAGGCAGTCATTCCAATATAACAAGGGGATACTGCATGGTTTAAAGTCAAGTTTGCATCCTTTCACCATACCTATTCCATCTGTATGCTGAGCAAATAATCCGAGAAGCTGGACTATATGAAGAAGAATGGGGCATCAAGATTGGAAGAAGACTCATTAACAACCTACTTATACAGATGACACATCCTTGCTTGCTGAAAGTAAAGAGGACTTAAAGCACTTACTGATGAAGATCAAAGGCCAATATTGATTACATGTCAACATAAAGAAAACAAAATTCCTCACAACTGGACCAATAAGCAACATGAAGATAACCAGAGAAAAGACTGAAGTTGCCAAGGATTTCCTTTTACTTGGATCCACAATCAACGCCCATGGAAGCAGCAGTCAAGGAACAAAAAGACACACTGCATTGGGGAAATTTGCCACAAAAGACCTCTTTAACGTGTTGAAAAGCAAAGATGTCAACTGTAAGACTAAGGTGGGCTAGACCCAAGCCATGGTGTTTCCAATTGCCACATATACATGCTAAAGCTGGACAAGCAAGATCAAAGAAGAATTGCTGTTTTTGAATAGTGGTGTTGGTGAAGAATATTGAATATACCACGGGCTGCCAAAAGAATGAACAAAGTTGTCTTGGAAGAAGTACAACCAGAATGCTCCTTGGAAGCAAGGATGTTGAGACTACTTCTCACACACTTTGGACATGTTGTCAGGAGAGATCAGTCCCTGGAGAAGGACGTCATGCTTGGTAAAGTAGAGGGTCAGCGAAAAAGAGGAAGAACTTCATGAGACAGATCGATACAGTGACTGCAACAATGGGCTCAAGCATAACAACTACAGTGAGGATGGCACAGGACCTGGCAGTGTTTCATTCTGTTGTACATAGGGTTGCTATGAGTCGGAATCTAACAACGCCAATGGCACCTAACAACAACAATGCTTGTTTCTACCTTGGGAACGTTGCTCATGACATGTTCTCCATTGAGATCTGGCTCCTCACACGGATCCACACCCTGTGTCCTTCAGGGCCGGCTGTCAATCTGGCCCCTCTGTGCTCCGCCCTTCCTAACTCTTGTTTGCTTATCATCTCTGTCACATTTAGTGATAATATACTATTATATATGAGGCGTGCTGGTGGTACAATGGTTAAGCACTTAGCGGCTAACTGAAAGGTCAGCAGTTCGAACCCACCAGAGGCTCTGCTGGAGAAAGACCTGGTGATCTGCTTCCATAAAGATTATAGCCATGCAAACCCTATAGGGCACTTCTACTTTGTCACAGGTGGTTGCTATGAGTTGAAAACAACTGACCAACACTCAACAACAATACTGTTATTTATAAAATGCTTTCACCCGCTACGGGATTCTTATAAGCCAAAAATTCTTTGCACATGAAATACATGCTGGATGCCCATCTCTGCACCTTTCCATGACTCCCAATGCCCCTTACAGCCCTGATCACCCAGTAAGTCATTAAAAACGCCTTGTGACTGGCTTCCAAAGTGACTCGTCAAGCACAAAGGTCTTCACTTAAGACTCACAATTGAAGACTCATGGACTCCTTCCAGTTTCCTGGAAATGACTCTCACATTTGGGGTTGTTTTTCTTTCTCTTCACACATTATTTGATTGTTCCTTTTCTTAATGGAACATAAATTACGGTTAAAAGCTCCCTCTGCTGGTTCTCTTGAACATTTCTGAAGAAAAGAATTGTCCTATATGTATTTCCTAAGAAGTAACCATTAATTTAAAATAATTTCTGTCCACAGATTCTACCACCTGCATCATCCTGCAGACCAGAGCTGTGCTTCAACTGAGACCATATCAGTTGCCGACGAGTCATTCCAATTTATGGCGCCCCCGTGTGGGTCAGAATAGAACTGTGCTCTGTAGGGTTTGCAATGGGTGAGTTTTCAGAAGTAGATTGCCAGGCCTTTCTTCTGAGGTGCCTCTAGGTAGATTCGAACTTCCAGCCTTTCAGTTAGCAGCCAAGTGCTTAACTGTTTGCACCACTCCATGGTTACAACTACCATTTTCTGGGAGGCAAGACAGCATAGTGTTTAAGAGCTAGGTTCTGAGTCGGCTGTCTTCCTTTGAGGACTAGCTTGGGGCTGTTTACCAGCAACAATGAGCTAGATCCAGTTAATTAACATCTGTTTGGCTCAGCTTCCTCATTAACAAAATTGGGATCACAACAGTTTTTCCCTCATAGTGTTACTGGGGGTTTTAAATGAGAAAGTTTCAGGGCAAGCATTTAGCACAAGTAAATACTAGACCTTCAAATGCCTCAGAGCCCCTCACATGCAGAGAGTGAATGCGCTTGAACAGTTTGCACTCGGCTACTAACTGAAAGGTTGGAGGTTGGAACCCACTCATTGGCACCATGGAAGAAAGGCCTGGCGATCTGCTTCCGAAAGGTCCCAGCCATTGAAAATCCTGTGGAGCAGTTCTACTCTGAAATGCATAGGGTATTCATCAGTCAGAATTGACTTGACAGCCGCACGTTTTTGGTTCGTTCGTTTTAAATTCTCTGAACTTTGCCCCACTCCGCTGCCACTGTGACACCTGTATACTCTTCTCCAGCTCCCCGTTTCTGTGGCCTTGCATGCACTTTCTGATGTCTTTCAATTTTACCTGCTAGATGTTGCCAAGCATGGCTGTTCTCTGTGCAGACATGATGGACTTGTTCCCTGAATACGTTAGGTGAGTCGGCATACAATTTCACTAGAGTCTCACTTTATCACTTTCATTATAATTGAAACTTCATGGACGCCAATGATCAGGAACTCAACGAACACTCTTTGATTTCATGATTACTGGATTTCAGAGTCATGGCTGCCAGCTCAGACACATTTTCTTCCAATTATACTTTGGACGTTTTAAGAACAGACCCCAAGCATATGGTTGATATTGGAGCAAATGATTTGCACTTGGCTGCTAACCTAAAGGTTGGCAGTTCGAACCCACCCCGAGGTATGGCAGAAGAAAGGAATGGCCTGGTCATCTGCTTCTGTAAAGACTGCAGCCAAAAAATACCCTGTGGGGCTCAGTTCTACTCAGTAACACATGGGGTCGCTATGAGTCGGAATTGACTCCATGGCAACAGGCCTTTTTTTTTTTTTTAAATGTGGTTGATATACTTCAGAAACCCTGGTGGCGTAGTGGTTAAGAGCTATTGCTGCTAACGAAAAGGTTGGCAGTTCGCATAGACCAGGCGCTCCTTGGAAACTCTCTAGGGCAGTTCTAGTCTGTCACATAGGGTCGCTATGAGTCGGAACTGACTTGACAGCAGTGGGTTGGGCTTGGTTTTATACTATGAAGTTAAGCTACTTTCCATAACCTGTTTGACCTTGGCAAAGCTACACAAACTCAGTGCCTCAATAGCAAAATAGCTGCTATCATTGTTTCAGACAATGAACAATTGAAGTAGACTATTACCTAGCCTGGCTCTAACCCCTGCCTCTTATCTAACACGAAGGAGCTGCGATCATCTGTATTCACACTCAGCAGCGCTGGGAAGGTCCACAGGCAATAGTCCTTCAATGTATATTTACATATATATCCATCCTGAGCTGACTTTTTAAAAGCATTAATTTAAAAATCACATGGACTTGCTTTTTGGTTAGAATGACACTCTAGGAATTGACATTGATCCCTAAGTGCTGAAGTTAAAAAGAAGAAAATGATGAATGCTTTCCACACGGATCCCCGACTGTTGATACTGCTTCCTCTGAAGGTCATTTCAATAGCAATTTGTTTTGATCTTCATGATATTTTGGAAACACTTCAGTGTATTTCCAAAAGACTGTTTCAAATTTAGATTTCATGGTTAAACATCTGGGTTTCCTTCTTGGTCCATTTTGCTGCATTTAGTATACACACCCTCTACTCCTTCAGAAAATAAAAAAAGATTTTGTGAAAAATCAAGAGGCGAAAGATAACAGCATTACACAAAATTAAGGGGTTTGAAGGACTTGGTTTGGACAGTCAGTTTTAATTTTGGAAAACACACTGAGATCCTTTATGCATATTTTAGCATCATTATGCAAAAGGAGAATTTCAGAACTATGGAGAAGGCTCTAAATTCATTTGCTCAAAGACAAGTCACCTCACCAATATTTAAAACTATTTAATAGCTAACAATGGTATATTTTGATTGTATAATCCTAAATACTTGGTCCAGACCTCTTACCTCTATCTATCTGTCTGTCTGACTATCTATCATCTTTCTATCTATGTATCTATCTATCTAACATCTATCATCTATCTGTCTGTCTGTCTATCTATCTATCAATCATCTATTGTCATCCAATCAATTCCAAGTCATGGCCTTCCTTCCACACATTAAAAGAAAAAAAAAGTTCTCATCCAGTTGACTCGGACTCATGAAGTCCCCATATGTGTCAGAGTAGAACTGTACTCCAAAGGGTCCTCATGGCTGATTTTTCAGAAGTAGATCGCCAGGCCTTTCCTGAGGTACCTCTGGGTGGACTTGAACCTCAGACCTTTAAGTTAGCAGACAAGCGTTTAACTGTCTGCACCCCCCAGGGCTGCTCTTCCCTATGCCTCGCGCGCTTCTATTTGCTCTCTTCACAGAGGACGTGCCGACTCAAGTGTCATCTAAATTTTATGTGTCAAAAGTTATAATCAAGCAGTTCTAGAACCTCACGTAAGTTATTTTTCTGTGTCCAGATGTTTGTTATTGCTTCCTCCTTAGAGACTCTGAACTGGTTTGCTGAACCTTCTTCAGATGTGGTTTATGATTTTTTTTTGTTATTATTTTGCATCAATTTACTTACACTAGATTCAAAACTCCTTACCTCCTCAGTCTCGAGCAGTCACTCGCACTTAGTGAGCATCCTTGTAAGCTCTTTGAAAGCTCTTTGAAGGTTCTATGTTTTAATATTAACACATTCTCCCTGAGCAACGCTTCCTTCTCTGATCAGCCTTCAACAGTTGTCAAATAAATTAAATAGCAAATATATGCCGAGTGGCTCGTTAAATATGGCTTCCGGGATTTTGAGCAGTTTTGGCTTCTGTACTTATATACTGGTGGCCTGGGGCTTTCATAAATGTCCCATGTTAGACTAGTGCCTGACCCATAGTAAGTCCTAAAGATTAGCTGCTGTTACTAGTGCTGCTACCACCCCCATTACTGCATCCATCAGTACTCTTACCTTACTATTGTTATTACTACCACTACTCCTACTACTCCTCTTACTGCATCCGTCAGTACTCTTGCCTTCTCTCATGAGATCCCAGAGTCTTACAATTGCTATTACTACGAAACAAAGAATTGGCAGACAGTCTTCAACAGCCTCATTCGATCGCATGAGCAATTGATAAATCAATACCGCCAGAATCTCAGAGAGAACTTCGAGGAAGGGAGATAGAAAGGAGAGGGTTTTCACGCTTGCACATCCAGAAACAAAAGACAAAGAAAACCACCAGAGCTCGGGTGCCAGGGGCCGGGCAGGAGCAGGTGTGGGCACAGACAGCTGTCCCTGTCTCCTCCAGCCCATTCCCTCCTCACACTTGGCCTGCATTCCCCCTTCCTTCCCCCAGGCTTGTCCGGCTCCTTCTTCTCTCCCCTCCTTCTTCCCAGTGATCCTTCTCATCTCAGTCCTAGTAATTCCTACTGCACATTGGAATCAGGTGGTTGCAGCTTCCAGCAGGCAGACATCTTTTAATGCCAGTTTATTCACATTGGGAAAGAATCGTAAAGCAAGGCAAATCTCTCTCACTCTTATTTATTATATGAAACTTCACTAATTCAAGCAGATTAGAGAAAACGGTAGTTGGAATTACTTCAAATTCTAAAGGTAGGTTTTTAAAATATAGTTTAACAACATATTTTAAAATCTGAATATAAAATTTAAACTATAAACAATATATATTTTTTAAATATAGTTTAATAGTATATTTTAAAATAAATTCAAATTTAAAACAACTAACCCTATCAGTTAAATTTCTCTTGTGTTTCAGATTTTTGAACGGAATAACACAACAAACACTGTGACTAATAATTGACAGTATTTATCTGCTCCCCCAGCCCCACATCCTCGGCGACGATACACTACAGATAGAGCATGTTGGATTAATAGCTCGTCCCATGGGGGTTTCTAAGGAAAACACAAAAACAAACCCATTGCCTTCGAGTCAATTCGAACTCATAGCGACCCTATAGGACAGAGTAGAACTGCCCCACTGCCATACAGGGTTTCCAAGGAGCGGCTGGTGGATTCGAACTGCCGACCTTTTGGTTAGCAGCTGAACTCTTAACCACTGTGCCACCAAGGTGTTTAAAACTGTTCTCTTTCTGAAGAGAACTATGCTTTCTCCCTAAATATCATGCTTTTATGTTCGCTTTCCTAGCGAATTCTTGTTTGGATAGGCAGTAGGCACACTTGGCACTGGCCAAGTTCGCTGCTCTCACGAATTCGAACGGCTGAAGCCAGTTTGTGAATGTCTGAGTAAACTGAATAAATCCCCCCTCACTGCGGGCATCTGAGAGTGGCCATCAGCAAAACTATCTACGCAGCCATTGCAGACTCTTTCCAGCCGCCATAGAACTCTTCTTCCTAATCCCAACTAAAATCTCTTCCATCTGTGGTCTATGATTATATATAAGTACATAGCAGATTTTCTGATTCATAAATACGAACTTTTGAAATTGTAGTTACTCCTTCATACCTCATATATATGTATATATATACATAGTATGATGGCCAAATCACTTCTAAAGCTTAATTCCAAATCTATCATTTTAAGAACATCAACAACACAGAGAACTTTTACACTACAAACGCATCGATGTGATCTCTCTTCCTTACAAAAGCCATAGAACATCACACAGAAAAATAGAAAAATCAGAGAAGACACTTCCGTCAAGAGAGAAAAACGGGGCTAGGACAGGTAGCTGACATAAGATATTTTCTTCTCTGACTTAATGGTTAGCAGCGAGGATCACATGATAAGTTCTGCGTTTGCCCCGGAACAGCAAAGGTGAACTCCTTCTAAGTTAAAACGAAGCTGTAAGAAACGAAGGGAAACACGTTTTAGGATATGGGAACTGGACGCTTTTGTACGTTACCAGGGCTACAGATAAAATTGATACCTGCTTTTGAGAATCAAAACACTAACATTTAAATTGCTTGAGGTCTGTCGAAACCAATTTGAGGTGACTACTGTAACATTCGTTACAAAATTCTCCATTCTGTTCCAATTCTGGCATTCAATGTTTATAAGAAAAACTCATAGTGCTTTCTGGGTGATTTCTGGCCTCTGTTGGGTCCTGGGTTCATTCCCTAGAGTGTATGACAGGTGTGTCCTTGAAAGACGGCGTAGTCGACTTTAGCTGGCTAGTCAGCACCGTCACTCCTTGTCAAATAGACATGAGTGCTCGCATGTACCTAAAATTTTAAAAAATAATGTTATGATTATTACCAAATATCAAATAATTATTGAAAAAGGAAAACTGAGAAACTTAAAACCAGTAACCAGCTGCCGTGGAGTCGACTCCAACTCACGGTGACTCTGTGTTTGTCTGGGTAGAACTGTGCTCCATAGGGTTTTTCAACAGTTGATTTTTCAGAAGTAGAACACCAGGCCTTTCTTCCGAGGTGCCTCTGGGTGGACTGGAACCGCCAACCTTTGGGCTAGCAGCCAAGCGTGTTGACCATTTGTACCTCCCAGGGACTCCAGGAAAGAAACGCCCATGTATTTATTCAACAATTCCTCAAAGCCTCTCTGGCTGCAGGCGCTGCACTGTCTGCTGGGTTCCAAGGTGAAAAGAACAGTCTCTGCCCAGAAGGAACTCCCCAGAACGTGGGTAAGAAACCAGCCCCCAGGCACAAAAAGCCCTTCCCAGCTTCTAGCCCACTTCCACCTGCGCTGTCTAACTTGGGAACTTTGCTTGCAAACTCTCAGTTTGATGGCCAGGCACTCCTCAGTGCAAGGTCCTAATGTTCAGGCTGCCTGTCTGATGGCGAGGGGTTTAAGGAAGGTCTGCTCACCATTTCCTGAGCTGATGGCAGGGGGTTAAGGAAAGTCTGCTCGCCATTTCCTGAGCTGATGGCGGGGGCGGGTTTAAGGCAAGTCTGCTCACCATTTCCTCAGCTGATGGCAGGGGGTTTAAGGAAAGTCTGCTCGCCATTTCCTGAGCTTAAGCAGGACTTCCTACACGCACTGGCAGGCTCTGCTCCCTAATCTCCCTTACGCCCTGAAAAGACGGCCTCAATGGGAATAAAGCACAGCAGGCAACGCTGATGGGATGCTAGGCTGTTTCCAGCCAGCTCACCGTAGGCATGGGGGGGGGTCTCCTTCCTCACACCCCGTGTTCTGTGGCGTAGGGACCCTGAGATCTTACAGAATCTGGCTCCAGCCTCAGCTGCCACTCAGCAGCGATCTGACCTTTGACATGTCACTTAACCCGCCCGCAGCTGGTCCCTCATCCGTGAAATGAAGTGCAGACAGGATGATCCCTAAAGCTACTTGGAGCTGGGAAATGTCATTAAGTTTATGAACATGATAAACACTCGGCCCCTGAGATTCTTCTCCTCGACTCTCTCTCTCTGTCTTATTTTAGTAATAGACTGTATTTCCCAGAGCAGTCTTAGGTTTCCAGAAAGACTGCGCAGTAAGTACAGGGCTCCCACCAACACCCTCTCCTCCTCTGCACGGTTTCTCCTAGGCTCCTGTGATGTGAACATTATCCCAGTTTGGGATGTAGCCTACAGAGAAGCTAACACCGAACGAAAACCTGACTCACTGATTATTATATGCCAGGGGTAATCCCCTAAGGCCGGGGTAATCCCCTAAGGCAGTGAGCAGGACAGTGAGGGGCACAGACGAAAACCAGGACAGCAGGGAGGGCTACGTCAGAGCTACTCGGAGCAGCTGGTAGATTCGAACCTCCAACCTTTCTGTTAGCAGATAAGCACTTACCCACTGTGCCAGCAGGGCTCCTATGCCCTCATTATTCTTTTACCCGGTGTCTCATGATTCGTTACCACCTAAAATTATCTCCCCCACCATCTGCCAGTTTGTCGTTCTGTGGCGACTCGCATGTCGCTGTGATACCGGAAGCTATGCCATAGCTAAGTATTTCTACAGCAGAGCTTTCAGACTAAGACAGACCAGGAAGAAAGGCCTGGCAATCTACTTCCATAAATCAGCCAATGAAAATCCTATGGATCACAACAGAACGTCTTCCAACCTGGTGCTGGAAGATGGGCCCCCAGGCGGGAAGGCTCTGGGAACACACAGCGGCCACAGCAGTAGACTTGGACACACCAGTCATCGTGAAGACGGTGCAGGACCAGGACGCTTTCTGTCCTGCGGTCCGTGGGGTTGCCAGGGGCCGGAGCTGACTCAACGGCAACTACCAACAGTGGAATCATGTCATCCCTGTGTGTCTGCGTGTCCCTGACCGTGGTTTCCAAGTGTGAGGAGGACGGGGCTTGTCAGCTGCCCTCACCACTGTCCTCTCAGGGCGGAGAAGGTGCCGGCACAGAGGGGCGCTCAGCACCAGATCTCCCGGGTGAACGGCGTCAGAGCTCCCGCTTCACAGTGGCAGGGATGTGCTAACCCTCCCTCGTAGCCCTGCCTCCCTGCTGTCCTGGTTTTTGTCTGTGCCCCTCACTCTCCTGCTCACTGGCTCCCACGCCCTGGCCTTAGGGGATCACCTCCGGGCAGATAATAATCCATTAGTCAGGTTTTCTTTCTCACTGAGGGCTTATCTGTAGGCTACATCTCAAACTGGGATTCTGCTCACATCACAAGAGCCTAGGAGAAACCCAGTGCAGGAGAGGGTGTTGACTGGAGCCATGTACTTTCTGGGCAATCTTTCTGTAAACCTAAAACTGCTCTAGGAAATAAAGTCTATTAAAAAAAAAAAAAAAAAAGAAGAAGAAGAAGAAAGAAAGAGTTGTGGCAGTCTGCTTCTGTAAAGATCACAGCCTTGGAAACCCTACGGGGCAGTTCTACTCTGTCCTTTAGGGTTGCTAGGAGTCAGAATTGATTCGACAGCAGTGGACTAGGGAAGGGAAGGGACTGTAGGCACAATAGTCAGGTTAGGCCTTTCTGATCAGGTCACGTGATGCTGAGGCCTGGGGAGGTGAGAGAACCCCGTGTGATTATCTGGGGTCACATGTCTTCCAGAGAAGAGGTCCACTGACTGCAGAGAGGCAAAGGTGAGCTAGAGAGTAAGGAAGGCAGCATGGCGGACCCAGAGTCAGGAGCGGATGGAAGGGGGGTAAGGGAGAGGCAGAGAGGGAGGCAGAACCCAGGTTTCCAAAGCTGTGCTAAGGATTCGGGGTTCTATTCTATTCCGGTAGGCAGAACCCAGGTTTCCAAAGCTGTGCTAAGGAT
>NW_004444029.1:2353453-2382502 GCF_000243295.1 Trichechus manatus latirostris
ACAGAACCCAGGTTTCCAAAGCTGTGCTAAGGATTCGGGGTTCTATTCTATTCCAGTAGGCAGAACCCAGGTTTCCAAAGCTGTGCTAAGGATTCTGGGTTCTATTCTATCCCCGTAAGCAGACATCAGACGATTTTAGAAAAGGCAGCGATGTCGTCTAATTTACTTTCGGAGACACCTGTGTGGCCGCTGAGTGGAGACGCGACATGGGATTCCCAGAGTGGATACAAGTGGTTTCATGGGCCATGTTAGTATTTCGGCACTACGGGAGAAAAATGATGGCATTTTAGGAGAGTTGGGTAAAGTTGTGGGTCAGCGATTCATAATTACGGCAAACAGAGCCTTAGGGTTATAGAAGACAGGGAGTCTCCACCATGTGAGGTGAGGGCAACAACTGGGCTATTCAAGTGTCACTTTTCACATCCATGATACAGAGCATCTGGTATATAAACTATATGTATATATTTAAGGAACTGCTTGGACCCCTGAGCCGTGTGCACTGCCTCACCCTCTCCCAGCCCCACTCCACCTGTCTCGTTCCAGATGCAGTAGGCTCAGTCTGGACCCACCCTGCAGCTCCAGGGAAGGCAGCCGGCCATTGGCCCCCACTGGAGCAGCCTGGAGAAACAGCACCGACAGGATAAGGGGAACATGCGTGATTCACTGTCTCCCTGCTCACCCCGAGCTTTGCAGGGCCAGGGAAGGTATCAGACGAGTCCAGCACCATTCCCAGGTCAGCCTGGCTGAGGTAAGTCAGAAAAGAAATGAAGTGAAGACTGGAAACACACGTCTCCCTGGTATGTAAGCAAATGACTTCAACCCTCTAGAGGTGGGTCACCCAGTCTGTGTGCTGTTGTTCCATTTTCACCCTCCATCTGAGAAGGGAGACCACCCCCGTACCTCGTATCTGACGTTCTTGATTCCCTTAGAGGAATGGGAACCTTTGTCCAAAGTAGACATGTCTTTAAAAACGAGCATTTCCAAAAGATATTGCCCTACAAGTGGGAGAAGCTACCAAATCATCTTCAGATGTGTATTCTACTGACAGTTACACGTATCTCTACATACACATTACTGGATAGATCTTATGATTATAGATTTGAACATGTTCTTACCTGATGCCAACATGTCCCCCAAAATATGACAGTCTGTGTCAAAGACCTACACTGATTCAGCATGATAGTGAAGACAGCAGGCGATTACAAACATCTAAATAAATCACAAGCAGGCTGTTTATGTGACTTGATGTTAGCTGCGTAGACAAGCACCGGTCTAAAATTTCTTGTATGAAGAACACAGCAATGTTGCTGCCATCTGTCAGCGTATGGATGTGGCTTACAAACTACCTCATCGCTGTGTCCTTCCTGCGCGAAGTGGCCTGTATCTAAAGCAGCATTCTCTTCAGGGGTACTAAATTATTGACTTTGATTATGCTTTAAGGACGATAAAATCAGCTCCATTAGTGTGTGCATTTATATTCCAAATACACCACCTATGCTTCAGTGGGTCAGTTGTTTCCTGGAAATTACCAAAATGGGTGTGCGTGATCTGTCTTTTTATCCTTTACGATGCAAAGGACACCGAGCAGCAAGTAATAGCCTATTGAACAAGAGTGGAATCCTGGGTATTTCTCAAATTCATTTATTCTATTGATCAGCTGGAAACAGCTGATAATGGCTTCAGTCGAACACCAAATCCTCCTCCTTACATCAACTGGAATTACAAAATAATTCCCATCTGGGCATTTATAACCTCAACAGAAAAACACAGAAACATCGAACCACCTCGTCCTTACTTCTGTAGTGTCCCCTCTCAAGATAAAACCAAAGCAAAACCAAAATAGTAATATGTACTTGAATTGTTTGCTTGGTCTATGTGACCGTGACAAAGTACAGAGGAGGGATGAGAAGTAACTTCTTCTGAATATTTACTGTGTGAAAATCTCTGTCAAAGACACTTTATCAAGGCGGTGTTTAAACTGAACAATGACACTAGGGTCAGGTTTTCAAAGCCCACTTATAGATAAGCGAGCGGAAATCTGAAGCCCTTCACAATCCAGAAGGCGCCCCACTAATGCTGGAAGTATCTGTGAAAGCTGTGATTTGAAGAACTGCAACATCCCGTCCTTGGCCGTTCATTTAATTGTTTGAACAAACTTATTAACCTTTCATTGGGAAATGATTTAAAAAAATAGCTTTTTATGCAAAGAATGCTAAAGTTTTTAGGCAAGAATACTAATAGTTGAACATTCGGCTGATCTAATCTCCCACCTAAAAAAGGAAATTTGCATACAAGCTCAGCAAACGTTGGTTATGCGTTTGAAAATTTAATGTTACTTAAAAAATACTGATGTTGTTCAAAATACAGAGAGGAAATGCAACAAATAAGGGAAGATAGAAAAAAAACATCATGTTGCGATCACTAAGTTTATGCTTTCTCCCTATTTCTTCTTCAAGTATTGGGAAAGCTACACAGAGAGATTTATTTCACAATCACAATCTAAAATGTTTAAATACAGTATTCATATACTGCTATCTAGATACTGTTTCCTTAAATAGTTCTAAAATTATGCCGTAGAGATACTGGAGAAAATTCTATTTTTTTAAAGAGAGCATTTTCACTTTTCCCAGCAGAGATAAAATGCTCAAATGTTGTTAATAAGATGCCAATGTATCTATTATAACCTATGATTGCCAAAGCTCTGGGAATACGCCTGAAGTGTAGACACTGGTAATATAAAAATCTAGATTCAGTGGTAGGATTTCATGACGCTTCTAAAGTCAGACGCTTCACCGGGCACTGAGCCGGATTCCTACCAAGTAGCTAAACACAAAACAGAAGAGAACCAAACCAAACCCACAGGTGTCCAAGGATCTAACTCTCGTTACTCCCAAGTAAATTAGAGATTGTTGTTAGTAAATGCACGTGTGTGGTCACCTCACCTGCCTGTGCTCGAAAACACAAGCTAATTGCTCTACTAAACATCACACTAGACACTGACAAAGACCGGGCAACGTGTACAGGATTCTCGCCATTCAACAGCGACCATCCCAACGCACATAACCTCCTGCCGCGTTTCATCACCAAAATAGCCCTCAGGTGGGTACTCGGAGACTCTGTAAACCGTCGTAGACAAACTGGCAATAAGGAACGGGAAGCACAGGATGAACCTTCGTCAGGAGGGTTCCTCGAGTCCTCATCTTGGGCCGCTTGGGTCTGACTTCGACTCCAACTAGCGCTGCCTGATTTAACAAAGGGAAATAGAGGACATCAAGTCAAATTTAAATTTTAGACAAGCAGTGGATATTAGATGGTGTCACGGATTGAGCTGTGTCCTCCAAAAATATCTGTCAACTTGGCTAGGTCACGATTCCTAGTATTGTATGATTGTCTACCATTTTGTCATCTGATGTGATTTCCCTATGTATTGTAAATCCTACCACTATGATGTAATAAGATGGATTAGCAGCAGTTATATTGATGAGGTCTACAAGATTAGATAGTGTCTTAAGCCAATCTCTTCTGAGATATAAAAGAGAGAAGCGAGCAGAGAGACATGGGGACCTCACACCACCAAGAAAGCAGCACCAGGAAAGAGCGTGTCCTTTGGACCTAGGGTTCCTGCACCTGAGAAGTTCCTTGACCTGGGGAAGATTGATGACAAGGACCTTCTTCTAGAGCCAAAGTAGAAGGAAAGCCTTCCCCTGGAGCTGATGCCCTGAATTTGGAGTCACAGCCTACTAGATTGTGAGAGAATAAATTTCTCTTTGTTGAAGCCATCCACTTGTGGTATTTCTGTTATAGCAGCACTAGATGAGCAAGACAGATGGATATTGAACAATGGACATATAAATATGTCCCAAATATTGCATAGGACATACCTATATTTAAAAAAAAGTTGTTATATGAAATTCAAATTTATGGGACTTGCTGTATTTTATCTGGCAATCCTTCCATAGCACCTCAGTTTGGGGAAGAAAATGTATTAGCCTATGGAGAATTCAGAATTTCCCAAAAGAACTGTAAAAGGAAGTATCTGTCATCATTACATGCACAACTAGATTTTGTAACATCACCTCTTATTTCTCTGAACTCTGATTTTCTCCATGGGACCTGGGATATAGCTGATTCAACAGTTGCTTGTTGAATTAATTGAATGGATCATTTTACTAACTTCTCTAAATATAAAATATACCCTTCAAGTTACCCTAATAGTCCTTGGGGCACAGTGGTTAAGAGCTACAGCTGCTATCCAAAAGGTTAGCAGTTGGAATCCTTGGAAACCCCATGAGGCAGCTCTACTCTGTCCTCTAGGGTCGCCATGAGTTGGAATCGACTCGACGGCAACAGGTTTGGTTTGGTTTTTGTGAGTCATTAAAGGCACTGTTTCTCATTCGTGGCATATTAATTGAATCCAATTGCTGCTTATGTGCCCTAATGCTGACCAGCTTCTTTGCTTCCAGTTTGTGAATATTTTGCGATAGGTAAAATTTCAGAAAGTCCACAGGATGAGGAAAAGTTCAGTAACCTTTAGTATAACTTAGCATAACGTCCAATATTTTCTAACAATGTCAATCACATATCTGACGTAACAAATATCCCCAACCCTTAATCCCTTGGACCTAAGAGTTCTGTATGAATCACCACATCTAGCTGACCAGCAACAGAGTGAAAATCCCCAACCAATCAAAGCACCAAGAAAGGAGAGTAAATACAATTGCTGCAGGTGCTCAGACTGGGCACCTGTGTCCAGGTCATCCATCTGACTAAGCAGAGCAATAGCCACCACTATTATAGCATTTATGCACATTGGCCCATTCACTCCTTATCTCCTCCCCTACCCCCCGCCCCGGGCTGTAAGCATCTCCCAGCAAAGACCATGTCCTGGGCATGCGAGGACACAAAATGCCAAGGTTAACCCAAAGCCAGGTCCAGGCACCCCTCTTGCCAACAAACGTCCACACTGTGCACCCTGAAAAACAGAGAGTGCCCCTAGTTTGACAGGTGTGTGTAGGCAGATGGCCTCTCTTTATCTGAATATCCTTCTTGTTGGTTATTGTCAAGTCAGCTTCGACTCAGGACAACCCCACGTACAACAAAACAAGATGTTGGCTGGTCCTGTACCATCTTCATGATCGTTGGTGTACTCGACTCCACTGTTGAGGCCACTGTGTATTTTGAGTGCCTTCCAACCTAGGGAGCTCATCTTCCAGCACTGTATTGGGCAATAGTCTGTTGTGATCCAGAAGGCTTTCATTGGCTAATTGTCAGAAGTAGATTACCAGGACTTTCATCCCAGCCTGTCTTAGTCTGGAAACTCCACTGAAACTTGTCCACCATGAGTGACCTGCTGGTATTTGAAATAATGGTGGCACAGCTTTCAGCATCCAGCAACCTGCAAGCCACCACAGTATGACACACTGACAGACGGATGGGGGTTCCTTTTGTTATAACAACATAACAATTAGTTATAATATGTACCTAGTTCTGTTTGCTTTCTACGTGTGATGGTCACACCCTCTGCACATTCTCCCATGTTTTACTAGCATAGGACGTGAGAGCACATGGCATGGAGAACAAACCCAGGACAGACACACCACCCACCACCCAAGAGCACACACCCGATGCCCAGTGGTTGGGAGGAGAAACAAATACCATCACGACTCTCCAAACCAAGCGTCATTTTCCTTTTTATTTGGAGTTCCTCGGAACATCAATTAGTAATTGCCATGAAAAATATTCCATATTTGCAGTTACTCTAGAAGACTGATTCTTTAATACAAAGGCAGAGGTTTAACCTTCCATTCAGAGCTCAATCTGTGTTTGCAGGTGTCTGAAATTGATTTGCATGGGCACTTCCCTGCGTGAGCTGTTTTGTGTCCCCTAATGAGTAGAAATCCACTCAATGGCAAAAGAGTTTTTTAAGCTTCAAAGATAATTGCCTTCTCTGGGAGACTACAAGGGTCTGCTTTGATGCAGGAAGCTGCACATTAGCAAGCTCAGGAATTTTAAGGGGAACCAGCAAAGAGGAGCTGCTCTCCAGGACGATAGATGGAGCCCGGGAAACCATGCTGACAGCATTCTGGGACAGACGCTCAGGACAGAAGTACGGAAACGTGCACAGACCAGAGGGACGGCCTTTGAGGGCAAACCAAGCGCCTTCCTTCCCGTTGAAATAGTTGAGAACAAGTACTGTGTGAGCGTAATAACACAAGGTACCACAAAACTCAGTCTTTCTCTGATAGTCAATTAGTTGGGAAACCAGAAGGGGAAAAGTAAAATAAAGACTTTGTCCTTGGAGGGAAGCACTCACACTATTCGGCCCAACGCGCCCTTTTCTCGACACTTCAAACTTTGGGTCATGCCAGGGGTGGGGGGCTCACTGGGGTCTCTGCTGTAAAGAGTGTGTTGGGCATTTATCAGCGTATTATTGCTCGTTTCTGTTTCACATCTAAAATGGTAGTTTCCTTTTAAGAGAACAACAAGAACAACAAGCTGTGTAGCTTTAGAGAGAAAACACTCAGAGTGGGTAAACAGAGAGAGAGGTTTAAAACATTCAGTGCCCTTGAGAACTGAATTCAAGGACACACACCTTGTGTCTTTTCAATTAGAGAGGATGTCTAACGAGAGGAGGAGTAGCAAGGGGTGATGTGGAGTATGAGGCAGAGGTACAGGCCCCCACGTGCTCCAAGGACATAGAGCAAGCAAGGTCATTGCTAAAGTCCCTTTGTTTGGTTTTGCGTTAGAATCTGGAAATTTGTTTGTAAATGGAAATGTAAGTTTCTAAAACACTTTCCATTTATCAGTGTTCAAAGAGGAGAAAAAAACGCTAAAAGGATACAATTTTATCACTTTGGGTGCCATATTTGTCTCCTACACTTTTATATTTCTCTGAAATTTTTAAATTTAAGATTGTTTCCGGGTATAGATTAGAGTTTGCTAAAACTGCACTTTCTCTCAACAGTGGCCCGGAGCCTTTGGGGGGTTTCTGCTCACTTTTCTCTTTCCCGTGCCAAGCCCTGCCTTTCGTCACAGACCCACAGATGTGACTGCTGGGCTAAAGGACCCGAATATAGCAGGTGCTGAGAGCTAGAACGGAACCAAGAGAGGGGACAGATGAAACAGCATGTGATTCTCCATCAGATGCAGGCTCCTTCTGCTGATGACGAAGAGTGTGAAGAAACAGGATTTCCAGAATTAGAGAGGAGTGGAGAAAATAAAATACTATTTATTGCTTCAACATTGGGTAAGGGAGAAACTGTAGTCATTAGCTACCTTCTGGTGACCCCCGACTAGTGGTGACCCCATGCACATGGAATGAACGATGCCCAGGCCTGCACCATCCCCACGATCAGTTGTGGATTTGGACCTTTGTGATCCACAGGGTTTTCACTGGCTGATTTTCAGAAGTAGATCGCCAGGCCTTTCTTCCTAGTCCCTCATTGTCTGGAAGTACTGCTGAAACCTGTTAAACATCACGGCAATACGCCAGCCTCCACTGACAGATGGGTGGTGGCTGCTCATGAGGTGCGTTGGCCAGGCTTGAACCCAGCTCCCCTGTACGGAAGGTGAGATTCTAAACACCCACTGTCCCTACGTGGAGAAACTCAATTAGATTTCAAGAAAAACAGAGTGATTTATTTTTGTGAGAGAACCTTCCCATAATTTTTAAGCTAATAAATGTAAATCTCCTATAAATGTAAAGACTCTAGAAGGCAGATTCTGTTTCAGTTAATAAACCGACCATAACCGTAAAAGAAAAGTGTGCCATTTTCAAGCAGGGAATAAGACAAGAGTTGTGTGTTCAGCTCTGGCTCGTCAGGAACACAGAGCAGAGCAATCCCGGCAAAGTCACTGTCCAAGGAGACAAAAAACGAGACAAAAGTGAACTTCTTGTGGGGAGGTCCTGATTTACTCTGTATTTAGGATTGTGCACTGGGATAAGGAAGTCTCCTATTAGCAGGTAATTAACTATCAAACAATAAAACTAACACCAAGAACGGTGTTTATTCTTAACCAGGCTGCAACCATCCTTTAGTTGACTGAGAACCCAGAGTGTCAGCCAGGGACTCTGAATTATTTATCGCTGCTAAGTCATAAAATTAAAACTTGCCGTTTTCAATCATTTCATAGCACTTTAAGTGAGCATAAAACCCTCCATCCTTCAATGTAATTACACAGAAACCAGCTCGAAGTGAGATGTTTCCAGCGGCTGATTGCCCACTCCCCCCATTAGGGGCCCTGAGCCGTTCTGGGCAAGACAAGCACAGCTTCCCACCGAGACCCACAGCCTTTCCCGCCCGGGAGGCCCCAGGGAGAGCCACAGCACCCTTTATCCTGGTGCTTGTCTTCTAAGAACCTTCTCTTTCCTAGAAACTTGGAGGCTTCCCAAGAGAGAAGGAAACTTCAAGGTTCCTCACTGGCTAGCACTCAGTCTTCCACACCTGGAGGAAACCAGCTGAGCGCTTCATGAATGTGGTGGTGTAAACATTTGGTGCTGCCAACCACATGCGCACTGCTTGTTTACAGCCGCGCAGACGGTAAACAAAATGGACGAGCATATGGAGAATTAAACAGCACCTGTAGTCGACTGGGGTGGATGTCATATAGAAGCCTATTGGGCTGCTTCCGAAAAAATGTTTTCTTGCTACTGCTAATTTGTTAAACGTGTAGACTAAGCATCAGAGAATGATTTCAAAAGAGCTCCCTAATTATCTGAAGGTATTCCATTCATATCTCAACATTGCCCTTGATCATCTGCAGGACTTGCAGCAAATTCTTCACCTTGCTAAGCCTCAGTTTGGTCATCTGTAAAATGGGAATAATGCGTTGCTGACTTCCCATGGTCATCGGGGTATATATGGAATGCTGAATGGAGTGAGAGCCTGCGCTGGCCGTGGATGTACTCGGTCCATCCTGGTTCCCGTCGCCTCCCCCCAGCCCTCACTGCCGTCATCGCTCAGTGCGTAAAATCAAGGTGGGCTCAGGGGACGTCTGTTAGAATGAGTTTCTATCCACACACCCAGTGACACAAACTAATTCCCAGCCCTCTGCATGCTTTGATGGCTACTGCCTTGCCAATTTAACAGTTAAGCCCTCAGCTGCTAACCGGAAGGTCAGTGGTTCAAACCTACCCAGCAGCTCCGTGGGATAAAGACCTGGAGATCTGCTCCCATAAAGATTTCAGCCTAGTAAACCCTATAGAGCAGTTCTACTGTGTCACACAGACTCGCTATGAATTGGAATCTACTCAGTGCACCCAACAACAACCACAAAATTCCTAAATGGCAATCCCTCGGTAGTGCAAACACTTAACATGCTCGGCTGCTAACAGAAAGGCTGGAGGTCTGAAGTCCACCCAGAGGCACCTCAGGAGAAAGACCTCGTAATCTCCTTCTGAAACATCACCACTGAAAACCTTATGCAACACAGTTCTACTCGGATGCACAGAGGGATCCCAGGAGTTGGGGTCAACTCGACTGCAAATGGTCTGTTTTTTATTCCTAAATAATATGCTGATCAGACAACAGGATCTTCAGGTGTGACTTCACTTAAGGACATCCACCCATGTGGAGTCTGTTTATGGGGTTACAGGAGGTGATTTCATAACCATTCAAGAAAATTGTTCTCGGCGTCCCTTCACCCTGCCACAAGCTTCTCCTCTAATGAAGGTCTGTATTTCTGAATGTCTTTCTAGACAAGACTGGAGCCCCTGTTTAAGTGTCCTGATTTTTGAAGATGCTTTATTACAAAGTGCTACAGCTGCATAATACAGGCATGGCTTCAGCTGGCGGCTGCCTAAGCTCCCAGAGAGGCTGCAACCCTTGGACACTAATAAACTTTGTCTTCCTCCTTAAAGGTTGCAAAGCATGCTCACCTATTGATCTCCTTTGATCCTGATAAACACTGATATCTATAGGTAGACATTATAATTCCCACCTCCAAAGTAGAGATGAGAAAACTGGGACTCCATGATATTAAGTCACTTGTTCACAGTCACCCCTGTAGTTCATGGAATTATAGGTTCCTAAATTGTCAGCCTGATTTATCCAGTCAAGCGGGGTCCAACATAAAGCGTGCACAGGGCGGACACTCAACAAGAAGGCAGGCAGCAAGCCGGGTGTGGCATCTGGAGCTAAGATGTTTGTGCTGCAGCCAAAGGCAGCGGCACACTTACAGCGCCATTTAAAACACATTGGGGACAATTAAAAATGGCTGAACACACAAACAAATTATTGGAGCTGCTTATTGTTGAAGGCCTTGCGGTTTTGATCTCTAATGTCTGTGAACCTCCTTGGCCTGCTTGAGCCCAGAGAGGAGCTATCATATGCACAAGTTCACCCAAGGAGCATGCCGCATCCAGAGGTTACTCTGAGGGTGGGGGCTTCCTGCAGCATAACCATGACTCCAAATCAGGACTCTTCTGTGGACTCAGCTGTCTTGTTGATGTGCTACCTAGTGCTCAAGGCAGGGGACTCGGCCAACGTTTCAGGCCATGTTGCCACCCCGCGCTCAAGGCAGGGGACTCGGCCAATGTTTCAGGCCATGTTGCCACCCAGCACTCAAGGCAGGGGACTCGGCCAACGTTTCAGGCCATGTTGCCACCCAGCACTCAAGGCAGGGGACTCGGCCAACATTTCAGGCCATGTTAACTGCCCACTCCACACTTTCGGCTGCATGAAGCCTGAGTCAAAACCCCACGCCCTTTGGCTCTACCTGCACTTCAACATAGAGAAAACAAAACCCTCACAACTGGACCGATAAGTAACATCATGATAAACGGAAAAGACTGAAGTTGTCAAGGATTTCATTCTACTTGCACCCACAATCAATGCCCATGGAAGCAGCAGTCAAGAGATCAGGTAACATGCTACATCGGGCAAATCTGCTGCAAAAGACCTCTTTGAAGTGTTGAAAAGCAAAGATGTCACCTTGAAGACTAAGGTGCGCCTGACCCAAGCCATGGTGTTTTCTTTTTGTTTTAATTGTACTCTAGATGAAGGTTTACAGAACAAATAGTTTCTCATTGAACATTTAGTACACATATTGTTTTATGACAATGGTTAACAACCCCACGATATGTCATCACCGTCCCTTCTCAACCTTGGGTTCCCTATTACCAGCTTTCCTGTCCCCTCCTGCCTTCTAGTCCTTGTCCCTGGACTGTTGTGCCCCATTAGTCTCGTTTTGTTTTATGGGGCTGTCTAATCTTCGGCTGAAGGGTGAACCTTGGGAGTGACTTCATTACTGAGCTAAAAGGGTGTCCAGGGGCCATACTCTCAGGGTTTCTCCAGTCTCTGTCAGGCCAGTAAGTCTGGACTTTTTTTGTGAGTTAGAATTTTGTTCTACATTTGTCTCCAGCTCTGTCTGGGACCCTCTGTTGTGATCCCAGTCAGAGCAGTCACTGGTGTTAGCTGGGCACCATCTAGTTGTACTGACTCAGTCTGGTGGTGGCCGTGGTAGTTGTGGTCAATTAGTCCTTTGGACTAATCTTTTCCTTGTGTCTTGTTTTCTTCATCCTCCCTTGCTCCCAAAGGGGTGAGACCAGTGGAGTATCTTAGATGGCCGCTCACAGGCTTTTAAGACCCCAGACGCTACTCACCAAGGTAGAATACAGAACATTTTCTTTAGAAACTGTGTTATGCCAGTTGGGCTAGATGTTCCCCGAGACCAAAGCCATGGTATTTTCAATCACCTTATATGCATGTGAAAGCTGGACAATGAATAAGGAAGACCATAGAAGAACTGATGGCTGTGAATTTTGTTGTTTTGCGAAGAATATTGAGTATACTACGGACTGCCACAAGAACGAACAAATCTGTCTTGGAAGAAGTACCACCAGAATGCTCCTTAGAAGCAAGGATGGCGAGACTTCATCTCACATACTTTGGACATGCTATCAGGAGGGATCAGTCCCTGGAGAAGGGCGTCATGCTTGCTAAAGTAGAGGGTCAGTGAAAAAGAGGAAGACCCTCAACGAGATGGTTTAACACAGTGGCTGCAACAATTGGCCCAAGCATTAACAATGATTGTGAGGATGGCACAGGACTGGGCAGTGTTTCCTTCTGTTGTACACGGGGTCGCCATGAGTCAGAACTGACCTGATGGCACTGAACAACAACAAAGGCTAAATAATAATAATAGTCAAATGTGTTCCTCATTTACTCTGTGCCATTCATGTAACAAGTTTTCTACGGGTGTTGTTCAACCACCAGGTAGCAAGCTAACTTTTTACATACTCTAGTTCATTTTATTCTTGCAGAAACCTCTGCGATAGGTAATAGCTCTGTGGACAGGAAACAGGAACAGAGAGCTTAATCCCTCGCCCAGTGTCACGAGCAAGTGGCTGATAGAGCCGAGATCCAGCCCGACCCCATCTGACTCTGGACCCGCGTTCCAGCCAAGCCTACCCGAGTCATAGCTGAGGCTGACGTGAGAATGGCCAGGGGTGGGACAGGGGGACAATGGGTCTGGGAATGCCACCTGCATCACCTTGGAAAGGCAACAGGAAACGCGTTGTTCAAGTATTCTATGCAGAAAGAATCAAAATAAGCACCAACCATATGAGCCATGGGGTGGTGTGAGGAGGTGGGGCGAGGTGGGAACTGAAGTCTGGGAAGGAGATTCTCAGTTCACCTGGAGGCAGCCCAGCTCAAGGCCTCTCCTTCGGCCCCCTGGCCATGGGCAGAATGACAAAGGCGAGGACAGGCTGAATCGCTCCCCATTAAGAAGCAAACTACAAAGCAAACAGCCTGTCAGGGAAGCCGAAGTATTGATTGACCATTTAGTACAGATGATGGAGTGCTAATTAACAACTGCAGCTGTCAGGAAGCAGGGACTGGTTCGCTTCCATATAGATCTCTTCTCCGAGCTTCCATTCGCTTTAATGTTCCAAGTGTTGTTTGATGTGAATTTAATGCTTCCCTTTCTCATTCTGCTAATTCTTTCAGTATTTTATACTGTATCCCTTTGTGCGTGCTTTCCTCTGACTATATTTTTTCTTTTGCATGAACGATGTTATGTGTAGGGTCTTGAAATGGAGATTTCTTGCAAGTTTTAGTGTTGAAAACCAAACAAAGTGTTTGAGAGAGGAGGTAAGGCACCAGGTCAAGGGCAACAAGGTGTTCTATTGCTGGCAACTACTTTGAAGGGTCCCGGCACAGGTCAGCGTGAAGAACTCAACATAAAGGGAACATGCGTGTGTCACAAGACTGGAGACTGACCAACAGAAGACAATAAGGCAGACAGATACAGCCTCAGACTACCAGCTAAAGTGCATGTTCTGAAGTCATCGTGAAGACTTCTACATTAGGTGTCAGGAAGGAGTAAGACATGAATTTCAGATTCTAAAAATCAAGGAAGGTAAAGTATGAGAAAACAAAAAAAAAGCGTGCTGCCTATTATCAAATTCCGCCAAGGTGGGTTAGCTACTTATGTTAATTCAAACTGAAAAGTCAAAAGCTGAATCCAGCTGTCGTTCCCTGGAATGTCACGCCTTCTGTGACTTTGCTTCCCACTGAGTGGAGGTTCCGGTGACAAGTCGGCCCTACGGGAGCCTGAGCTGACCTGTCTGCAGGACCCGGTCGTCCGAGCCCCTGGCCCAGGCTGCTGAACCTGACGTAAGCCGAAGCCACGCCTGCATGTACGCTCTCCCCTCCTTGTTAGCTTCCTATTCAGCACTGAGCTGTGGACTTGCGTTGGTCACCACGATGAGGGTCCAAGGTGGGGACCCAGTGGGAATTAAGTCACAACGCACCCTGGCTCTGCCACCTGCTGGCAGAGGAACTCTGGGAGCCCTGAACAAACCCAGATGCCACCGAGTCAACCCCACTCATGGTGACCCTGTGTATGTCACAGTAGAACTGTGCTCCACACGGCTTTCAATGGCTGATTTTTCTGAAGTAGACTGCCAGTCTTCTTCCAAGGTGCCTCTGGGTAGACTCGAACTTACAACCTTTTGGTTAGCAACCGAGTATGTTAAATTAACTGTTTGCACCGCCCAGGGATGCTTTATCAACACCGAGTGCCTTCCCTTGTCTCTATAAAACGGGGGGACTGGACCAGGCTGCCCTCAGCGCTCGGATTCTACAATGTCAGAAAAGTATATCCACAACTTGTTTGTCCTGACAGATGAAATCACAGTTACATCACCCAGCTAACCCAACATTGACATTGGTTTGTTTTTCTGTTCATACATAGACAACAAGCCTCTCAAAAGCTCTTAAAAGATCGCATTTAATTCCCACAGTGATTTGGAATATTCATACTTCTAAAATTTAATTTGTATTTTAAATACCCATAAATCGACCAAGGCATCTGAATGTAAGAATCACCTTTTTTCCCCATTCTAACATACAGTCATATAATTTCTGGAAATATAACTTTGACATCTCAGGCTAAAAAAGGTCATTTATACGCACTAATTAGTGCAATTATTTTTAAAGCATTTAACCTTTAGCGAGAGAGTTCCCCAAAAGGAAAACCACCAAAACTGATGCAATAAATAAATAAATAAACCTGCTAACAAGGGGAAGGAGCCCTGGTGGTTTAACCACTTGGTTAAAGCGCTTGGCTGCTAACAGGAAGACCTGCAGTTCGAACCCACCAGCCATTCCACAGAAGAAAGATGTGGGAGTCTACTTCTGTAAAGATTATAGCCTTGGAAATCCTACGGGGCGGTTCTACTCTGTCCTATAGGGTCACGATGAGTCGGAATTGATTGGACTGAAGTGAGTTTGGTTTTTTGAACAAAGGGAACTTTCTTATTCTGTTGACACATCTACACTCAATGAGTTTGTTCAACATGGAGTCATTGAAGGTGTGATCTGCGTCCAGCGCTGCCTTCCAGTGAAGAGGCCAGCCACAGAGTAAGGAAGCACAGGTGTCCAAAGAGTCGACCTGAGAGAGAGTAAGGTGGAAAGTAAGACCTTCTTAAGAGGGAAGGAGCTGGGTTCTCAGTGTTCACTGTGTTCATTTCTGGGGTGTTTTTAGAGATTTTTGTTTTCCCAGCTCTTTTACTGAAGCGCCACTTCGCAGACCTCAGGTGTGAGCACAGTCACTGTATTTTTGGCTTACAAACCCATCGTTCATGCAGCCGATGGAAACAGGTGCCATAAATCATAGCGGCTGCTGATGCATACCTAATCAGAAACGTCGCCTCGCGTTGCCTGCAGGAGATGGCGAGAAACGTGGTGCTGACCGTCCCTGCTTCTCCATCAATTATCAAGACTTGGGTCGCCCTTGGTGGTCGGGCCTGGGGGGTTAACCCTTGGATGGTTAAGAGTGCACATTCTTGTTCAGATATTGAAACACACGCCTAGCACTCAACACTTTCTTGTATGTAGTGTTTTCATTATATGGAAAAGGACCAGCAGATGGAAGTGAGGAGGCGGAGCTGGACGAAGGCTGTAGTTCTACTTTCCAGGTCTCAGGTGGTGCCAATGGTTTGACTCAACTTCTAACCTCGAGGTTGGTGGTTTGAGCACGCCCAGTGGTACCGCGAAAGAAAGGCCTGGCGATCTGCTTCCAGAAGACTACAGCCATTGAAAACCCGATGGAGCTCAGTTCTACTCTGACACACACAGGGTGTCATGCGTCAGGGTCAACTCGACGGCAATGGGTTTAGTTTTTTTTATGGTTAACCATGCATGTTAATGAATGCAAAAATATTCTGCGTCCATGTTCACAAGTTATAAAATGTATCTAATATTTGGCATTATGTTTCCTTCCCTTTAGAACTGTGATATTTTGTATTGATTAGTTTATTCAAAGTCAATTTTGCATTGGACACATCGAACAATCTAACTTGCGTGCACATACTGGCCTGTAGAAGTCACTACCTTAGAAGATCTAAAGATGAAATGGGACAAAGAACCGATGGAAAAGTTTATCAGGAAAGATAAAATTCAGAGGATTGGAGGAAAGAAAGGGGATACAGGGGGAGAGGCAAAAGGAACAAAACTCAGGAATAAAAAAAATGCAAGAAAAAACTAAAAAGATGAGTCTGGAGCCTAAACAGGACCACGGATGATTGTTTCTGTTGGACCCGGGAGTGGGTGATAGAGGCAGTAGCTCCTAGAGAGTTCCGCATAGCTGATTTGTGCCTTCTTTACAGACATCCCCAAACAGAGCCATCGTCCGTGGGCAGCCCACCGGGGCCCCCTCCTGAGAAGCTGCTCCCCCACTGTGTTGAGTTTACAAGGCTCATTTCAGTGTAGGATATCGATTGGTCAGCAGAGCGGAAAATAATAGTGTTATTGAAGCTCCGAGTAATTGACGAAATGATAGAGCACAACAGGTCTAGGCTGTCTTACAAACATAGATGAGTTGGCTGACTTTGCTTCCTCTTCCATAACTATAATGAGTTCAGAATTTATTGGAAGGATAACTTGCTTTGTGAGGAAAAAAAAAAATCTTTGTTTCTAAAGGTCCCTTGAGGATAGGCTGCATATAAATGGAGAAACTATCTATACGTATCTGAGAACAACCATAAAGCTTTCTTGATGTCTGCGAGCGATGTCGTCCTGGGCGTACATTACTCAGATGGGAGTACACTTGTTTTCCACCCCCGTCTGTCAGTGAGTCATACCTGGGAGGCTTACATGTTGCTGTGATGCTGGAAGCTATGCCATTGGTGTTTCAAATATCAGCAGAGTCACCCATGGCGGACAGATTTCAGCAGAGCTCCCTGATTAAGACAGACTAGGAAGAAAGGCCTGGTGAACTACTTCTGAAAACCAGCCAATGCAAACCCTATGGATCACAACAGAACCTTATTCGATACTGTGCTGGAAGATGAGCCCCCAGGTTGGAAGACATTCAAAATACGCAGTGGCCACAATGGACTTGAGTAAACCAACAATTGTGAAGATGGAGCAGGACTGGCCAACATTTCTTTCTGTTGTATATGGGGTTGATGTGAATCAGAGCCGACCCAACAGCAGCTTACAACAACAACAACGTACGTGACTGAAGTTCTTTATGGCATGTCCTCTATAAACTACTGTCCCCTAAATAACACCCCTGTTTATAGGAGAAATCAATAACGTAATTTTGAAGACAAGAAGCTGATGTTTTGTAATCATGGCCAGATACCATGACGTGCTCCATCCACAATGTAAGGACGAAGGTCCAGGTATTTAACAGCCAGTCCTGCGTGGACACTGACCTAGCCCATCGACGTGGGGGCAGAGTTGGGGAGACCTCGCCTGCAGCAAGTGCAAACCCTGGAGTTGAGGGAATATGAGGGACGATGAAGAGGACCAAGGGCAGGGGGCATCCGGAGGGGCAGGGGCTTCTGGAGGGGCAGGGGCAACCAGAGGGGCAGAGGCATCCAGAGGGGCAGGGGCAACCGGAGGGGCAGGGTGCGTCTGGAGGGGCAGGGGCAGTGGCACTTTGCCAGTGATCAGAAAAGAATATTTTACATCTGGGCAGAGCTTCGCTGAGGCCTGGGAGCTGAATATCAGCCCTGCACAACTGCCTTGCTAAAGAATAACTTCAGTCCCGTCAGATAAGCCTCCAGTCTTACTTCTTTTTTCCACTAAAAAACAAAATGGTGATAAAATCCCTTAGAAAATAAGGTCCTTGTTTGCGACACTTTTTTTTTTTTTTCTTCTGTGTCTTGACTCTGTATTATACAGATGGATAATATTAAGCACGGCCTAGGCATTCACCTCTGCTTGCCCTTTTCAGGGTTTTTACTGCCCTCCAATTTACTTCACACAGCTAGCTTAACTTCCGTTTGCTTGCAACTTTTACTTAGAGAGAGTCTTGGGGGCTTATTCTTGGTAGAAGAAGATCTGGTGGTACAATGGTTAAGTGCTCGGTCGCTAATGAAAAGATTGGCGGTTCAAACCCATCCAAGTGGCTCCTTGGGAGAAAGACCTGGTGATCTGCACTCCACCTAGAAAATTTCTAGATTACAGCCTAGAAAACCCTGCAGGGCAGTTCTACCATGTCACATAGGGTCGCGTAAGTCAGTATCGACTCCATGGCACCTAGCAACAACCACCACCTCCTTGGAAGGCTTGCACACGTCGATGTAGCCTGCAGGACGGGATGGATTCCATCTGCCCTGGGAGTCGCCCTGGACTGCAGACCTGGGCTGTGGCTGTGCCCTCGCGGAGGCCTTGCTGATGGCACAGCTGTCCTGGAAGGACTGATGTGAACAAAGGCTGACTTCCTAGAGTTCTCCTCTGCTCTGGGAAGGCATAGCTCTCCTGATCTGAGCCTGTTAGAAGAGTCCAGAGGAGCACATATCTGCTTGGTCTTCTGTTCACAAACCCTCCCTGACAACCCTGTGGAATGTGCTTTCACTGACTAGCGGCTTCTTCACTGTGAGAGGGAAGTTTTCTCAACACACGGGAGCTTCGCGTTTATGCATAATTGAGCTTCCGGAAAGTCTAACTCTCAGATAACTGCTGTTATCTGGTAGTTGTTGGGTGCTGTTGAGTCAATTCCAACTCATAGCGACTCCATGTGACAGACTATAACTGCCCCATAGGGTTTTCTAGGCTGTAATCTTTATGGGAGCAGATCACTAGGTCTTTGTCCCTTGGAGCTGCTGGGTGGGTTTGCATTGCTAAACTTTCTGTTAGCAGCCAAATGTTTAACCATTGTGCCACCAGGGCTTGTTGTTACCAACCTAATTTTTTTTTTTTTTTGGAAAGGAAATCATTGTTTATACATTACCCGAATTTTTTCTACTGAATAAACTCTTTCTCTAGTCCTTCCAACAGCAGCTTTCTTCACCAGCTCTCAAAGCGTTCTCAGTTTTAAATTTAACCCTTGCTTCCTTCAGTTCATCATTTACCTTCCTTACTAAATTTTTAAACATTCTGATTTCTCCCTGAACACAAAAATATTATTTTCAGCTGCATAAGACCAGAACACAAGCATTCAAACTTTGTGTCCACTGATTTCTTTATCCTGCCATTCTCTCAATGTCTGATAACATGCATTTTGATGCTTTCAGTGCTCAGGACATCTTAGGATACAGGTACGAGTACTAACGTCACCCTTTGGTGGGTGAGGAAACAGCAGCCCAGAGAGAGCAGAGGCTTGTCAGAGGTCAGCGATGCAGGTCTTCTGAGATCCCCTCTAGTCTAAAGACGCTGGAGCCCAGGATATTTGACCAATAACTCAACAGCTCAACTCCTTCCAACAGAAAGGACACACGAAATGAAACAGTTGAAAGATGAGAGCAATCAAAACACAGACAGAGGAATTACAATAAGAAGAGGCAGCAAGGCTAACGGAATTCTAGAAATCTGATCAAATGAACCATTTCATATGACTTGCAGCTTATTTTGCAAACAACGCCAAAAATAAAAAAAGACCAAGGAACTCGCAGAATTGCTAGAAGAAAACACATAAAATTATAAAAGGAAACAAACTTTATTCCTAGTACAAATTTCTAAAGGCATTTACTATATTCATAGCCAATCAATTAACATTAAAAAAAAAAAAAACCCATTGCCATTGAGTTGATTCCAACTCATAGCAACCCTACAGGACAGAGTAGAACTGCCCCATAGAGTTTCCAAGGAGCACCTGGTGGATTCGAACTACTGACCTTTTGGTTAGCAGCCGTAGCTCTTAACCATTACGCCACCAGGGTTTCCCAATGAACATTAGTTAAACATTAATTAGGAGCCCTGGTGGTGCAATTGTTAAGCGCTCAGCTACTAACCTAAAGGTGGGTGGTTGGAACCCACCAGAGGCTCCACAAGACAAAGACCTGGCAACCTGCTCCTGTAAAGACGGCAGCCTAGGAAACCCTCTGGGGCAGCTCTCCTCTGTCCTATGGGTTGTCGTGAGTCGGAATAGAGTTGACAGCACACATCAACAACGAACGTTAGTCAGTACCTAATAAGCTAAGCGAGAGGATCTGAAGGATCCCATGAAGTAGGTACGATCGTCTTGACTTTACAGCTAAGACACCTGAGGGTCGGAAGTGTTAAAGGATTTGCCCAAGATGACACCGTGCAATGAGGTAACAACGCAGCCAGAATTCAAACCCCGTCTCCTGCCTTCAAGCCCAACGCTCCTTCACTGCGCACGGAGCTGGACGCTACACACGAACGCGGTGAGCATGACGGGCAGTTCTTTAAAGGCGGGCTCACACCATGGTGGCTGGCCCCCTGCAGGGCGAAGGACGGAGTGTGTTAGGTTGGCTTTATGGTGGGCTGAGCTTCACGATTATCAGTACGGATAATAACAGTCATAAGCGCCACCACATCCCTCGTGGCAATCATATGGCTCACACTGCGCTCGGTGGGTCCCAGCCATCTCCTCGACCTTTCACGGCAGCACTGTGATCCCACTTTTCAGGAGGAAACTGACCTTACAGTTGCTAAGCCATGGCAAGGTCAGGCCACTCTATTTTGGAACTGAGGTTTTCTCATTTTTCCTTCAACAGCTCAAACCCTTTCCAATACATCTTATTTTAATTCTCTCCTAACCACAGTCAAAATAGTCTTTTTTATCCCTTATATTTTCCCTCTTGACAATAGGTCAAAATTGCACATGCAATTAAACATTTCTCTAGTTTTCGAATTGTGTGCCCGATTGCACGCTCTGGCGGAAAGCACCCATAATTAGCAAGCACTGATTAGATGCTCATGCAATTTCCAAAAGAACCCCTTTTAGTATGCAGAAAAGGAGGCCAGCACTCCGGAAGTGGGCCTTTCCTGGTACCACTTTTGAAGGTTCTTACGTAGGAAAATGTCAATTTAAAGACAACATGAAGCTGCATTTTCTAGATGCACTTTAAATGCTTGCAAGTGTGACAGGCCTTGATGTAAATGTTTAGCGTTTGAAAGTGTACAATCTGACAGAAAAGTATTTCTACAAGACAGTAGGGAGTGTAGGAGACTAGACTAAGACTTCCGAGATGACAGGAAGTAGAGAGGAGAAACCTATGCGTGTCCATTAGCTCCAAACCAAGACTAACCCACTGCCATCAAGTTGATTCCAACTCACAGCAATCCTATAGGGCAGAAGAGAACTGCCCCATTGAGTTTTCAAGGCTGTAACGTTTATGAAAGCAGACTGCCACATCTTTCTCCTGTGGAGTGGCTGGCGGGTTTGAACCACCAACTTCAGGGTTAGCAGCCAAGCACTTAACCTTTGCGCCACCAGGGCTCCTTCCGTTAGCTCCAGGAACTGAAAATTCCTTATTTGCCAGTTATGTTGTCATCTCAGATTAGTTCTGGGCATTTCAGAGTCAGCAGTTCTAGAAGCATCCCTGTGCACTGTTAGATGTCTCAGCAGATTAGTAACGGGCTGCAGGACCTTACCCCTCTAGGTCACTGGTTTGAATCCAACCCAAGTCATTACCATTTAAAGGCCACGTCCTACTGTGCAAAGCAGTTACTGAGAACGAATTTGACCATTTCATACATCTCTGAGTACTGTTGACTTTACACATTAAGCCCTCTCATTCACCTGCTTGGCCATCACATGGTACACAACTCTGGGATGAGGGTGAGTGAGAAAGATGGAGGGGGGCTTTAGGGTGGGTGGTGTGGGGTGGAATTCACTGATGTGCTTCTAACATTCTAACACTCCGGGAGGAATATCCAGTTCCTACAAAACATACTCTACTACCGCTGGTTACAAAGGGATCTTCATGTTTTTCCACGTGAACAAACAGCCCAGAGAAATGAAACAATCCCAAATGCTGCCTTATATTTATGGTTATCTCTTGGTCTTTTCTTAAGGAAGCTGATTACTCCATAGAAACAGTAAGAAAGTTGGGAAGCCTGGGAAATTCCATTTACTTACAATATTTAAGTCAGTCTCCAGTAATTTTCATTTCAATCTTTGAAGCAGGCAAACTCTATTAATAATCCTGTTTATGAAGACCAATAAGTGGTGTAAGCAAGGTGGGCTTGGTCACAGGTGATCTGGGAGCTCCCACAAGGTGGGAGGGAGCAGGCCAAGCTGGGTGGGTACCAGTTGCTGGGCTGGAAGATGCAGCTCAGAGACCCATCACCACGGGCTCTGAGAGAAGCACCATGATTGGTCACTGATCAGGATGCGTATCCGTTATTCACTCAGTGATTGGTGGACTGCAGAGCAGGCGGGGAGGTTTGTGCTTATGCAGTTGCTCCCAGTGAATACGCTACAGTAACTGAAATCCCAACTACGTTGCTGGGGGTCCAGTGTTACTTACACAGACCATGGTAATTCTGGCAGAGAGGGATGGAGCAGAGACAGCTGCTCGTCATTAGGTAAAACAGACCCCTCACCAAAGTCAGTGACATTCCGTGTACTGTTACTTGCAAAAATATCTCCTTAGAAATTAAGAAATGTGGAAAAAAAATTATATCAGTTAATCAAATTTTGAATAAAACATCCTTACTATTCCTATCGGGATCCTGTCCTATATGAAAACCTGATCCCTTAATAACAACTTATCTCGGTATCTTCTTTTACTGGAGAAAAGGAAAAGATACACCGTATTTCTGCCTGATAAGCTCTAGTCTACTTCATAAAAGGCTCCAGAAAACGATTCACAACGCGAACTGCTCTTGGTCCCCTGAAGAACCCGACTATATTCTTCAGTGCACCTTGCAGCTGCAGCTTCTTATCAGATTGTTTTAATAATGGCTCTCCTGCTCGTTCTGTTATATTTCATCAGACATGCACGCAGTGAGCACAAAGGACAAGCCAGACTTTAAATGAACTGCTCAAACCTGCTGATGATGACAGGAGATGACAGGTATAATTATCAGGCCGCGACAGATGAACGGAAGATTCCCAAGGACATAGGAGACCACAGAAGAAACGCCCCAGAGAAAATCCCTCTCTGCTTCCTCCTCCCTCCCTCCATTGCTTTCTTCTCACTTTTTTTTTTCTTTTTTTAGGTTTGCAGAGGGCTCTTTCTGTCAATAAGCTCAGGGCCACGCAGCAGGATAGATATCTAAACACATACTTATAATAACAATAACAACCAAAATGTTCCTTAGAAGTTAGCATGATGAAATTTCAACTCGCTTAGTCTGGACACATCATCTGGAAAGACCAATTGGTAGAAAAGGACCTCATGAGGTCAACTAAACACCTCGTGAGATTAGTTTTCTTGGTTTGAAAGTTTAGTTTATGGTTTTGTGGTTCTGTCCAAAGGAGTTCTTGTAGCGCAGTGGTTAAGTGCTGGGCTGCTGACTGAAAGACCTGTGGTTCAAACTCACCAGCTGCTCCATAGGAGAAAGATATGGCAGTCTGCTTCCATAAAGATTACAGCCCAGGAGAGAGTTGTACCCTGTCCACAGGGTCGCTATGAGTCAGAATCAACTCAAATGCAGTGGGCTTGGTTTTGGTCTATGCAGTCAATTGGCCTAATTTTTTTTTTCATTGTAAATATTTTTATTGTTCCATTCATAGACTTAAAAACATAAACATAGACCTCCTTTCAGCTTATAAAAGAAATATATAACAACTTTGGACGTAAGCACATCCTGACCTTAGGTACAAGAGACAATGGCACCCTCTCTAAGCACCAGGCGTTCCAGTATTTTCCAGCGACCCCGTTGCAGTGGGGCTGGTAGACGTAACTTTAGAAGCCCCTGCTTCCATTTTCCATCCAGACACAATGGAACCAGAGATGGTATGGAACAATGCAGTGGTATAAAGGGTATAGAAATCATTCTAAAGCTTTTAAGAAAACTAGAAGATATGGTAAAACTTTAATAGAATAAAACTTTCAAAAGATCAAGCTCAAAGCCCTGGAGACCCGAAGGGGGAAGGGGAGGAGCGGGAAAGCAGGGCAAGCAAGCGGGAGCACGAGCATGATGTTCTGAACTCTCTGTGATCTGGAAATATAACGTCATCACTGATTTTTATAAACTACAGTTCCTAGAGCTACTCTAAAACTCAGATCTTTAAAGTACCTACTGGTGTGTCAAACACCAAATAGATATTTGCCCCCCAAAGAAAGTTTGCATATTATTTAAACCCTTCTTAGAAAGTGGACATTGTGAAATGGACAGAGAAAAAAAGCTATAAACCATATTTTTTATTAATAAAAAAACTGAAAGTGCTATAACTTGTTTTTGTTCTTCCTAATTGGAAATCTGTTTAGGATGCGAAGTGTTTTAGCGTGTTTACCCTGTTTCATTGGCGTGAAGGAAAGCATTAGACACAGAGATGTCTTTGAAGAGGTGGTTTTGCTGACAGGGTTGGTCGTGGACTGTGGGGAAGGGGGCAGGTCATCTATGGATGAAGATGTGGTTCTGATGGGAAAACCAATGATTGCCATGGCAACCCCATGAGAAGGAGGGTCCCTCGCCCAGCGCCATGTGCAACAGACACACACACTGCTCATTCGGTGTCATGTTTAATCCAACCCAACTCCCATCTCAAATATAGATTCAGACATTAAAAAAAAATCTTCTCACTGTTTGCATCCTTCAGGGCAAAGAGCTCCATCAGCAGCAGGAGCTGGTACCTGCATATCCTCTGGATGGGCTTGATGAAGTCAGGCTCCAGGGTGGACAAGTGCTGCTGCTTCCGGTTCCCAGCACTGTGGAATGCCTTAAAAGCTGCATCCGTCTTGGCTGTCACCAGAATTTTGGGGACTTTGTGTGGCCGGTGCAGAAAGCACTGTAGAGCTTGACACAGTCAGCATAATAGAGAAAGCATCCCCCAGAAAGAACAGCACTTTCTTAAACTGATCGACTCTCTCAAGTTTCCCAAGTCAGGCACCAGTCTTACCCCATCTCCAGATTTAAGGAAATCCACTTGAAACTCTGCCGTTTCAGTTAAATTTCCAAAGAGCACATCAAGCTCATCTTGAGTGAGAAGAGTTAATTTTTGGAAAGGGTTCAGGTATCTCTCCAGGAGACAGTAAGCCCTTCATGTAGTTGTGCTCTGTCTCCAGGAGCTCGCAGATCACCTTTGGGAGCTCATTTCTTGGGTGAGCTGTCTCATGGTTGCACGCTGAGGCAGGTGGAGTCCGGACGAGATGGGTTCTGGTCAGGGGGTTCATCTCATGCAGGCTCCGGAAAAACGCGGCCATGTGTTCTGTGCTCTTGCTGCTGTGGTCAGTCGCATCTGAGGACTCTGGCCCTTCGGGGTCTCCTCAGGCACAGTCTCGGCACTGCTGCCCTATCCGCTGCAGACTGTGACCTGCCCAGAGCCCGCTTCACGCTTGGTCAACCCCTTGTCACCAGACGCAGGTTCTGCTTCAGGTGGCAATCAGCCTTCCCACAGCCACCAGCCTAGTGTTGTTTCTAGTGACTATTCTACCGCCCAGTTCAGGGAGTAGGGCCTGGGGTCTTAAAAGCTCGCCAGCAGCCACCCAAGATACAGCAATTGGTCTCCATTTGCCGGGAGCAGCAGAGGAAGAAGAAGATCCAGGGATCAGAGAAGGAAATGGACTGCAGGTCTAATTGCCTCCATGAACTACTACCTCCTTTGCCATGAAACCAGAAGAAATGGATAGCGCCCGGCTACCATTACTGTTTGTTTTGATCAGAGCTTGAAACAGGTTCCTTTCAGTTTGAACCATTGCAGAGAATTTGTATTTCTAACAAGTTACCAGGCAATGCTAATGCTGCTGGTTAGGGACCAGTTCTGAGAACCACTAGTAGAGCAGTGGTTCTCAAAATTTATTATACATAAGAATCACCTGGGGATCTTGTTAAAATGTAGATTCTGATTCAGTATATCTGGGGATGGAAATGCAAATTCTCAGCACTTTGAAGTCCTGGTTTTGATCAAGGACCCAATAGATGGCTCCTGATCAAAAGGAGGAAACTGTGGGACAGAACCTCAAATTCATATGGGGAAACTGAATTTACTAGATCCACTGAGACTGGGTGAACTCTGAATCTATTGCTCAGCAATAATCTTTAAACCTTGAACCAAAACTATCCCGTGAAGCCATGGTTAAACTACAGTTTAGCTCAATTAATAAAGAATGTTTGCCTGGAGCATACCACTCTTATAAAGAATTATCTATATGCGTGTAAACTGGCAACAGTCAATCTAAAGCATAGATGAGAACTTTTTAAGGGCAGAGAGCCTAGATTAATGGGATGAAACAATAAGGGTAGAGACAGTGGGAATGATGACACGGTGTAAAGTATGTAACCAACAGCACTGAACTGTTCATGTAGAAATTGTGAATGGATGTACGTTTGGCTGTGTATATTGTCATCAAAAAGAAAGAAAGAAAAAAGAAAACAAGCTCCTATTTGGTAAAGTAGAGGGTCAGCGAGAACAAGGAAAACCTTCAGTGAGATAGCTCAACACAACAGCCGCAACAAGGGGCTCAAACATACCAAGGGTCAGGAAGATGGCGCAGGACCAAGCAGTGTTTCATTCTATGTCACATGGGGTTGCCAGGAGTCAGAGCAGACTCCATAGTAACTAACAACAATACCATAATACTAACACAAATGCGATAATGAAAATATACATGAAGAATCCCATGGCAATTTGCCGCTTCATAACCACTCTCTCACCCGGCTTTGAGAAGACAGGATGACCCTTTGGATCTCCCTTCACAGAGCAGAAACGTGGGTTTGCTCCAAGTCTCCTTCTCATCAGAGGCAGAGCCAAAACGTAAACACTCATCTTCTGACTACAATTGTATTTCCAGTATACAACTGTGCTTCTTAAATTCCGAACATTACAGGATGTCAAGTACAATTCCAGAGAAAAAGGTTTTAAAAATGCTAACACTTAAAATTATTTTAGTTTGAAGCATCATGTAAGCTGACTATAAAAGATGAACACAGTGTTCATAGCTAAGTATCTTACTTTTGTACCCTATAATTTGCCTACTAATTTTATACATGCATACTCCAATCAGCTAATGGGATTGGTAGTTAACTGATAAGGAGTTTTGATTTCCTTCCTAGCGTGATTAGGATAATCATTAATAGTCCCTTCCTTCTTCATCTTTATGTCATCTTATGGCAATATTTTCCAATTGGCTTGCGGTAACACGATGACACATAATCATTATAGAACTCAAAGCAGAAGAACAGTTCTTAAGGCTACCAGTGTATTGTTAAATAAGTTCACTGTGTTAATATCATTAAAGTAAATACCACAGAAATTAACAATGATTGGGCTATTATTTTAAACTAGTGCCTTCCTTATAAATGAATTACTTCATGGCAGAGCCTCTGTAGAACAAAGACTGCTTCACACCACAGGGTCCCCTCTCCATGGGGATCAATGCGAGCTTAGGTGCCAACTGTGTCTGGTGAACGCTCCACCTTCTGCCATTTTAGCCGCAGAAATTTACCTTCTTCATCTATTTCCTCTCTACAGTGAAACAGAATCCTTAATGGATTTTCATGGAAAAAGTCTGTGTTTAAGTCGATGTCACATATAAAACTTAAACACACACACACAAATTCCACTGCTCTTGCGATGGGAAAGCATCAGGGCATGATGCAATACAACCGAAGAACTTGATTTATCACATCAACAAGGAGATCTTACAAAAGCAAAGGGAACTTGTGTATCTGTTTCTGTTCCCCTCTACTAATTACTAAACTTATTTGGTAAACTTTCAAAGTTTTAACACAGATTTCCATTTTCATTCTTTTTTAAGCGCCTGAGAAGGGAATCAATCAGATACCTTGATTCTAAACAAACCAGCCATAATTGTCCTTGCAATAGCAAAGTGTCTAAAACTATCACGATTCACATCTGCATGGTCTACATTCATGTATCTGCATGTGTATATGAGAACCACCAAATAACTCTTAGGTCTAGCGTCCCCTCATTATGGTGAGACGAAGCCACCACAGAGACCGTCACAATGGCTTCAGCCAACACGTGCTGTATGCTCATGTGCCTTCTCTTGCTAAAACATCACAGCGACCCTATGAGGTTGACACTACGTATTGTTTTTCTTTCTGTTTTGAAATGCAGGCACAGAGAAATCACCATCTTGCACAAGAACACACATCCAGTAAGCGCCTCAGCTAAGATTTCAGCCCAGGCATTAACTACAGAGCCCAAGTCCTCAGCCACCAGTCAATTCTTACACATCTCAAGGAAGGCTGCTGAGATGTTCTGTGGCTTCAGAGATCTAGGCACTGGGCATAATAAGTTCTGGAGATATCTCACTCTTGAGAAACGGGAATAATGTCAGCGCAGATGACGAGACTATGATAGAACGGCACAATTAATCCTCGTGCTATCTCAGAGCGAGCTCTCAGTAACTCATGTACCTCTTGCACAGAAAGTGCTAGTGAGACATAAAATCTCGGCTGTCGGTGTGCTGTATGCGGTGGTTTGCATGCTGCTGCGACTCTGGAAGCTATGCCACAGGTGCGTCATCTCTGGTGGACAGGATTCCGTGGAGCTTACAGACTAAGACAGACTAGGAAGAACTGCCTGGCGATCTACTTCTAAAAATTAGCCAACGAAAAGCTAATGGATCACAACATTACATTGTCCGACATAGTGCTGGAAGACGAATCCCTTCGGTTGGAAGGCACTCAAAACAGTGGCTGAAACAATGGACTGGAGCGTACCAATGATCATAAAGATGGTGCAGAACCAGACAATGTTTCCTCCTGTTGTGTGTGGGGTCACCGAGAGTTGGAGACGATTAGGCAGCAACTAACAACAACATCGGCGCACTAATTGATTACGTACATTTAATCCACACAGTACTCCATTACTGCAGTGCAGGATTTGCTGGCCATCAGCAGCAAGGACCATTTTCACCCTCCATCCCAGTACTGTGAGAAACATTGTCTGGACCCTCTCCAAAGCCTTCCTAGAAATACAGGGACTGTGTCCTCGGCGGTGTTTATTATTGTTGTGAGGTGCCTTCGAGTGGATTTCGACTCCTAGTGACGCCAAGTGACAGAGCAGAACTGCCCTATAGGGTTTTGTAGGCGCCAATCTTTACGGGAAGAAGCTGTATATTCCACCAGGAGATCTTTAGAGAGTTAAAGGAGTCAAGTAATCTTCCTTATCATCACATAATCTTTCTGTGCACCAGTGTGAGAACCCAGTGTCTTGTTTCAACATCTATCCAAGAAGTAATACTTCAGGAATTCATCAGGAACA
>NW_004444029.1:2384493-2385287 GCF_000243295.1 Trichechus manatus latirostris
GTCAGTGCCACATGGCCTGGAAGACCCCCAAAGACCCTTGTGATGAATGAGGTTCAAGGGAACATATAACTTTGTTCAGTAATCTAAGATGCACTTGTTACTCTGGTGATCATAAAGCCATCTTTAAGCAGCTGTGTTGGAGGACCTGTGTGTCCTTGGTTCTTTTATGAGACGGAGTCTCACAAAACCACGCCATCCGGCTGGGTGCTCAGGTGTGCTGAACTGTAACTGCCCCTCCCCATTGTCCCCATAGCCACTAAGGGACACCATACCTACTAATGGACACAAAGTAACGTATGTGCCTTAGAAAGAGACGATTGCCCTCTGAGGAAACCCAGAACCCTGTCAAGCTATCTTAGCGGGGTAAAGGAGGAAGGGCTACCTTCCACCTCCATTAAGTCTAGAACAGCCCATCAGGAGATGGTCACCCACCGTGAACAGGACAATGAGTAATGGCCACTGCCCACAGGAGGCTTTCCACTTTTATTACCCTTTTCACCTTTTATTACCCCTTCCCCCTACTTGCTGTCTGTGAATGCTGTTCGGCATGCAGACGCGGTTGTCCTCTTAGTATATTAACCCCACAGAGAGAGGTTCCAGAGTTCTTCTCCCATGGCACAAAGTAGGACGTGCATGGATGTGATTTAACACACCCTGGGACAGGAGCTTAACCTCGGGGAACTCTGGCTGATGACCATGCCTACTCACCCCTGTTGTGTTTACCCTGTGAGTAACAAATGCCTGTTGACCACACCTTAGAACAGTGGCTAGTCTGAGCTCTGCTCCATACGATC
>NW_004444029.1:2388872-2390306 GCF_000243295.1 Trichechus manatus latirostris
AGAAAGAACTTAACGGCTCTTGTCATGGCACGTTTTTGCACTCTGAAAAGAGGAGTGGGGTGAGTAGGCGTTATGTCCTGAGAAGTGTGAGCACTACACTGAGAAGGGACAAGTGCCAGGGGACACACAGGCATAGAGGTCCTACTGTGGCTCTGGAACATGATAGGCTTGTAGATGTATGTTCTCACAGTAGAAAAAAAGCAAGAAGTATAGGTATAGATTTTAAAGAGAAGTTTGCAGCATCTATAGGATAAACTTTGGGAAGACTTACAAATAAACAGCTTGTACCCACCCCTATTTTACAAAATCACACATAGAATAAAACCTGTGGGAGATACTGAACCATTTTTTACCACCACATAATAATGTCTATGGATCCAGGAAGTATTAGACTACTCTTTAAAGGTATTAGATGTAAAAAACAGAAGTGTGCAAATCACACAAGATTTAGGCTTGAGGGTGGGAGCAGGGGAACATCTCCAAAACCATGAACAAACTGTGAGAAGACAGTGCTTCTAGAGGGGAGACAGCAATATTCTTCAGAATTCCTAGGAACCAAAGTAAGCATTTACACGATTCATTTTTACTACATACATAGAAAATATATTTTCTGTATTCACGTTATGCATGTGGTGTATTTATAAACATTGAGTTAATAAACCAACAGCAACATTTCTAAACATTAAAGGTAACTTCATTTCACTCAGAACAATTATTATACCAAGATCATTTCATTTCTCTTTAATCCCAGCCTCCCTTGCCCTTCCTAATACCCCCAAAGGTCTGCCCTAACCACAGAGAGTCCCAGCATCCTCTGACATGTTGTGACTCTGTGCGCGCTGGACCTCTCTTCCTTCTCTTCAAGGCTGAGTCACCTTTTCTGAAGCTTTCTGTGGCCCCCACTAGATCTGATTATCCCCATGCTGTGACCTCTCAGCACTGTGTTGATACCACCACTAGGATTATTTAGGATGTTCAAAGTTTGTAGCTTTTTTAAAATAAGTACATCTGGCTTCTCAAAGCACCAGCATCAAACTCTGGCCAACCACTCCTCATATACATCTTACTCCATTTGACAAGAGATCCCACAATAATTCAGAGCAACACATCTCATCCTCGTCCTAAATACCAAAACCAGTTGCTGTCAACTTGATTCCAACTCATAGCGACCCCATGTGTGCCAGAGGAGATCTTCGCTCCACAGGGTTTTTATTGGCTGATTTTTGGACGTAGATCACCAGGCCTTTCTTCTGAGGCACCTCTGGGTGGACTCGAACCCCCAACCTTCCAGTTAGCAACCGAGCACATTAACCATTTGCACCACCCAAGGACGCCCGTGTCCACACTACAAATCATATATACAGGGAACCCCCGAAGAATGCCTTTGTTGGCATCATGCAGTTGTCTTCATAGATGCCCCTGATCAATACGATC
>NW_004444029.1:2391464-2392933 GCF_000243295.1 Trichechus manatus latirostris
TCTCTCATTCAGCAAATGTTTATCAAACACCTTCATGCTTTGACATCATGGTAAACACCAGGAAGTCAAACACAGTGGATTCTTCCTTCGAATAGTTCATCGTACTCACAAAAGAAATCGCACGCAAGTATTCTAGAGGGTCTACATAGACAGTGCAGCTCAAAGACAGAGGACTTGGACAACCTGATCTAGACCTTGGTTTTGGTTTGGGGCATGCATGTATACATATATGTAGAGACACTGGAGCTCCTTCATCCTACAGAACAGGAAACTAATGTTTGTCAGCAGCGTGTATTTCTGTGCCGGAGACGCTTCTTCCTTTCTCAGATCTGGTTTGTGGTTGTTGCAGTTGAATTATGGCAGTGATAAATAATTGGCAGGAAATGTTGTGCAGGGCAAAACTCTCTAAGAAATAAGCGGTTAAATGGGATTTATAAGTAAGGTCTTATACCTGAAAGTATTAATGTGCTGTGGGCCTGTGTACGTTCAAGAAGATATAAACTAGGTTGTGTGTGTCACAAAAGCTTGTTGTATTCTCCTAGATATTTAAAAGAGAAGTAAAAGAGCTAAACAGAAGACTTCAAAGGGCGGCTCGAGAACACAAAGTAAAGTATGATGATGAAATGTACAAAGGCCTGGAGTAAGAAAACCAAAAGGGAAGAACATGCTCAGTATTTCTCAAGCTGAAAGAACTGAAGAAAAAATTCAAGCCTCAAGTTGCAATTTTGAAGGAGCCCTGAAGGCACATTGGTTAAGCATTTGGCTGCTAACCAAAAGGTCGGCAGTTCGAATCCACCAGCCGCTCCTTGGAAATCCTATGAGGCAGTTGTACTCTATTCTGTACATTTGCTATGAGTCAGAATCAACCCGATGGCAACGGGTATGGGTTTAAGGGGAAAATATTGAACGACACAGGAAGCATCAAAAGCAGATGGAAGGAATACACAGAGTCACTGTAACAAAAGGAACTGGTCGATGTTCAACCGTTTCAGGAGGCAGCACATGATCAGGAGCTGATGGTACTGAAGGAAGAGGTCCAAGCTCCACTGAAGCATTGGAGAAAAACAAGGCTCCAGGAATTGACAGAATACCAACTGAGATGTTTCAACAAACGAAAGCAACGTTGGAAGTGCTCACTCGTCTATGCTGAGAAATTTGGAAGACAGCTACCTGGCCAACTGACTGGAAGAGATCCATATTTGTGCCATTTCCAAAGAAAGATGATCCAACAGAATATAGGAAATATTGAATAATATCATTAATATCACATGCAACTTAAATTTTGCTGAAGATCATCCAAAAGTGGTTGCAGCAGTACATCAACAGGGAACTACCAGAAATCCAAGCGAGATTCACAAGAGGACTTAGAATGAAGTATATCCATTGCTGATATAAGATGACCTTTGCTGAAAGCAGAAACTATCGGAAAGATGTTTGTTTACCTGTGTTTCACTGACTATTCATAGGCA
>NW_004444029.1:2393726-2395265 GCF_000243295.1 Trichechus manatus latirostris
CGTCTTGGAAGAAGTACAGCCACAATGCTGCTCTGAAGCAAGGATGGTGGGACTATGTCTCACATACTTTGTACATGTTATTAGGAGGGACCAGTCCCTGCAGAAGAACATTATGCTTGGTAAAGTAGAGGATCTGGGAAAAAGAGGAAGATTCTTAAGGAGATAGATTGACACAGTGGCTGCGACAATGAGCTTAAGTATAACAGCACAGGGCAGGGTTTCATTCTGTTGTACGCAGGGTCACTATGAGTCAGAACTGACTGGATGGCGCCTAACAACAACAGATATTTTAATATCATGTTCTAACTACTAGTTGTGCTATTGATAACACTTTTTAGAAACTGCTTCCTAAGTTATATGTATGCCAGGAAACAGCTCCTCCTACCACTCAAACAAGCTTTTAATATTTAACTATTATATAAAGGACTCCACATTCACTGCAGAAAACACTTTGAGTGCTAAATCACACCTGGTAAACCCACTGCCGTCCGGTCGATTCCTACCCATAGGGGACCTATAGGACAGAACAGAACTGCCCCACAGCGTTTCCAAGGAGTGGCTGGTGGATTCAAACTGCTGACCTCTGGGTTAGCAGCTGAGCTCTTAACCACTGTGCCACCAGGGCTCCCACACCTATTAATAGATATCAATAACTATCAGTCTCGTGGGTGTGTGAGTGTGTATGTGTGTGCCCATGTGTAGGAGATGCTGTGAAGATTACTTACAAACTAGTGTTGGCAGTTCAAACCCACCAATTCTCTGCAGGAGAAAGAAGTTGCAGTCTGCTTCTGTAAAGATTACAGCCTAGGAAAACCTGTGAGGTGGTTCTACTCTGTCCTATGGGGTCACTATGAGTTGGAATTGACTCCACGGCAATGTGTTTAGCATGTGATTATATCTCTTTCATGGACCATGGGCTATATATTCCTGTGTTACATTTTCTGCCCCTGGGGTTCATTGGCAGGGATTTTAACAGCTTGAGTATGTTCTGGCATCATGGTGGATACTGGTACAACTGCCCAAAAAACAAGGAAGCTGCTCTGCACCACATTTGAGTGCTGAGAGCCATTTGTATGAAGGGACGCTTCCTGGACGAGTGATTGTGTGAAACGTTTGTGTCTTGGCTTCTGTACGGAGAGATAAGGCTTCCAAGTATGTTTACTTGGTGTTACTGGGAAGGTACGGTTGCCAGCATTCAGAAGTATTCAAGAAAATGAGTTATTTGGGGGATTAAAGCGGTTTGTGATGCACTTCCTGGGCCGACCACGGGATGATACATCCTGTGTGTGTGGTGTGCTTCATGGAACATGGGACTGATATGTTCCATGTGTGTGGTGTGCTTCATGGACCATGGGACCAATATGTCCCGTGTGTGGTGTGCTTCATAGACCATGGGACCGATATGTCCCGCGTGTGTGGTGTGCTTCATGGACCACGGGACCAATATGTCCCGTGTGTGGTGTGCTTCATAGACCATGGGACTGATATGTCCCGTGTGTGTGGTGTGCTTCATGGACCACGGGACTGATATGTCCCATG
>NW_004444029.1:2395635-2410011 GCF_000243295.1 Trichechus manatus latirostris
GATACGGCCCACGCGTGCGGTGTGCTTCATGGACCATGGGATGGTACGGCCTGCTCTAAATCAAACTGATAGCAATTATGTGCAGCAAGTGCAATGTTTATTTAGTATTTTGTGTGCATTTTGCGAAAGTTGAGTAAGATGTTTTATGGCGCAAGTGTAATGAGGAGTTGTGAATGCACCATGGGACCAATATGTCCCAAGAGTGTGATGTGCTTCATCGAACATGGAGCTGACATGTCCCACTTGCAATTGGCATCTCTTTTTTTCAAAAAAAAAAAAAAAAAAGAGAAAAAAACTAACAATGTTTCAGCATCCATTCCATTAGTGAAAAACCATGGCATCACCAAAAATTCTAAAAAATAATAACAATTTTTCCATGAAAGGGATATTTATGAAAACACTGCCCCTTTCAACCATTTCTTTCTACTTAAAATGTATACATTTTGAAAACACTTCTATCTGATGCTTTGTTCTCTTACACTGGTGGCCCTATTTTCTCCCCTTTGCCTCCCAATTAAATTCCTTACAGTAAGTTTCTTACCATAATTGCAAGAAAATTAATTTTTCATTACTCCTTCCCTTTTAGCAGCCTACGACCTAACCATCCTTCCATTTCTACACAGATACCCCCACTCTCTGGTTAAGAGACCTCACTGCCGAATACAGTGGTCTTAGAATTCTTTTTCCCAGGTGCTGCATTCCCCCTCGTAGTTACAATTCCCTCGAAACACTTTCCTGAGTGTTCCTTCCTTCTGTCATTTAGCCTGTCTTGGCCTTCTTTCTGACTTCTCTTTTTTGCCTCTTTAATGTCAGTGTCCTTGTCCCCACTGCCCTGGAAAAGCTGGTGAAATACAATAAAAGCATGGAGTTCAGCTAGTAGTAACAGGCCAATGCCAAGTATTTGCTGTGGTTAGGCACCGCTGAGTCGGTTCCACTCACAGTGACCCTATGCACAACAGAACGAAACACTGCCAGGTTCTGCACCATCATCAAAACCGGTGCTGTTTGAGCCCGTTGTTGCAGCTACTGTGTCAGCCCGTTTTGTTGAGGGTCTTCCTCTTTTTTGCTGACCCTCTACTTTACCAAGCACGATGATCTTCTCCAGGGACTGATCCCTCCTGATAACATGTCCAGATTACGTGAGACCAAGTCTCGCCATCCTCACTTCCAAGGAGCACTCCAGCTGTGCTTCTTCCAACACAGACTTATTTGTTCTTCTCGCAGTCCATGGTATGTTCAATATTGTTCGCCAACACCACAGTTCAAAGGCATCAATTCTTCTCCAATCTTCCTTATTCCGCTTAACATCACAAGCTTATGACATTAGCAGAAACTAAACCTGGGTAAGGGGAACAGGGGTTCTCTCTGGATTATCTCTGAAATTTTTCTACAACTTTAAAAGTATTTCTAAATAAAATGTTTATTTTTTTAAATAGCACAAAAAGAGAGTGGGAAGTAGAGCATTGAGGAATTTCTGTGCCAGAGAGAGCCCTTCTGCAGCTGGGAGGGAAGGGACTCTAGGGCACATTTACAGCTGAGCCCCTGCTGGTACCTTTTGTATTCCCTACTGGGCCTGAATGGTTTGCATACAAAACAGATACATAGTGCAAGCTTTTACCTCAAAACTTATTTTTATCTGTTTAATAAAGGAAACAGGAAATTTCTATTCTATTTCTGGTATAACTGCTATATACATATATATATATGTGTGTGTGTGTATATAGAATGTAAGTACTTCTTTTACGTATTTTAATCCTACCATTGCATGCGATATATTATGATTGAACTTTAGTTAAAACTGGAATGAGCATCGTAATGAGAAAAATTTACAGACAAGTGATCTCTAAAGCAGAACGGATGGCTTACAAATTACAGGAAGCAACACAAATCAGAAGAATTCAATGAGCAGTGATAAGGGATTCTGAAATGGAAGTTATAAAAGCAACAAAAACCAATGAGGGTCATTTGAATATCAAAGAGACAATGTATGAATCTATGATTCCAAACTAATGTACAAAAAAAAAAAAATTCTCCTAAAATTTACATTATTTAATGGAAAAAAATTAAGAAGTAAATCAACCAGGAGGAATTCTGATAAGGAAAATAATTGCTGAGCAACAGGCAGTAACCAAAACTCTGATGATAATTTTAAGTGGAAAATTACATTTATTGCTTTAATACATTCAGATTACAAAAATAGAACAAAGGCTCAATAAAAAATATTGGTCCTATCAGTAGAGCAACAAGAAGACATAAAAACAAATGATTCTAGCATAAAAATGAGGTTGCAGGTTGTTCAAGTTAAAAATAAAAATACAAAAGGCGGTTTTGGGAGTTAATATTGTATTATCAACTGGAAATTGTTTAATGCATTTTTTTAAATATCTCTAGTGTTACAGTACATTGTAGCTCTTTGGAAGCCCTAAAACCAAGGCTCTTGCTCTTGGAGAATTTATAATCTATTTGGATGCAAGAATGAGACTGGCAGTATCAGTATGGGGTACATCTAAAGAGAAGGGAGCCCAGCCTTCTCAGCCCACCTGCACTTCTGCGATGGGACTTAACCATTCTACCGTTAAGAAACCAAAAACCCAAAGCAAACTCACTGCTGTCAAGTCGATTCCGACTCATAGCAACCCTACAGGACAGAGCAGACCTGGCCCATATGGTTTCCAACGCTGTAAGCTTTAAGGAAGCAGACTGCCACACCTTTGTCCCATGGAACAGCAGGTCAGTTCGAACCACCAACCTTTAGGTTAGCAGCTGAGCACTTTAACCACTGTGCCACCAGGGCTCCTTTTTATATGCATACTAGGAAAAAAAAAAACAAACCAAACCCACCGCTGTAGAATCAATTCCAACTCACAGGAACCACACAGGGCTGCCAAGGCTGTAAATCTTTAAGGAAGCAGACTGTCATAGCTTTCTCCTGTGGAGTGGCTGCTGGGTTCAAACTGCCGACCTTTCAGTTAGCAGCTGAGTGCTTTAACCACTGTGCTACTAGGCCTCCTCCATCAAGAGAAGGGGTCTAAAAATCACTCACCTGAGACCAAATGATCAACAATGACTTTAAAACAAAGATGAGATGGTAAGGGGACAGGGAAACTGGATTAATGGAAATGGAACAACCAGAAGGGAAATACTGAGAATGTTCACCCATTGTGAAGAATGTAACCAATGACTGAACAATTGGTGTAGAAATTGCTGAATGGGAACCTAAACTGCTGTGCAAACCTTCCCCAAAAACACAATAAAATATTATCAAAAAAAAAAGAGAGAAGGGGTTTAACCTTCCACTTTCCATACACGTAAACCAATCCAGATACCAAGCCGACTCCGACTTACGGAGACCCCATATGTGTCACAGTAGAACTGTGCTCCATAGGGTTTTCAGTGGCTGGTTTTTCAGAAGCAGATCTTCAGACTTTCTTTTGACTGGAACCTCCAACCTTTCAGTTAGCAGCTGAGGGTGTTAACTGTTAACACCCCCAGAATTCCTCTACACACACACACACACCCCTTGAGTCTACACAGATACCGTGACTTGCTTTGGCCAGGAGAAGGCAGTAGGTACAGACATGGGCTGGACAATGGTCACATCTTAGGAAACCTTACAGCTTCCAGCCTCACCCTTTGGAGTCTGAGCCATTCTGTAATGAGATCTTGGAACTCTGACCTACCTGCAGATGATGTGAGATTATAAAGGGAGAGAGGACACCAGCTTCCCAGATGAGGAGCCAAACCTATAAGCAAAACCACCCTGGATCCTCCAACCCTGGCTGGGCAACCCCCGCTGGTATCCCACAGAACTAAGAAAAACCATCCCTCCACCTCCCAACCACAATCACAGGACTATGAACAAACATGGCTGCTGTGGTAAGCAGCTAAGTTTGGGCGTGTGTGCTACCCAGCAACTCATGACTGATAGAGTCACACAGAACATGGCGGGTATTTAAGGTAAGGCAGACAGAAGTGTGTCAGCAGCACATACTCTTTCTGGAGCGTACATCTTCTGGGTGCTCACAAGGCAGACCCGATTACGACCTCTAGTGACCCAGTAAGGTTTTGAAGACCCTGGGTGATGCAAATGCTTCACATGACGGTTGCTAACCGAAAGGTTGGAGGTTCGAGTCCACTCAGAGCCACCTCAGAAGAAAGACCTGGTGATCTACTTTCTAAAAACCAGCCATTGAAAACCCAATGGCACACAGTCCTACCCTGACAGACGTGGCGTCACCGGGAGTCCGAGTCGACTCAATGGCAGCTGGTTTGGCTTTTTTGGTTTATTGTGAAAATATTCCTTAATCACAACGTGACTACAAGCCTGCACAAGTGGAGGTGACTTCTGAATACCTCCCTCACCCAACGTCACACGCCTAGGACTCAGAGTCTTATTTGGTTCTCTGGGTTTGAGTCTTGGGGATACCTCTGGCTCTGTGTTTTTCACAAACCTAGAGAAGTTGTCCAGGACACTGAACAGAATGAGTTGAGGAAAAAACCACCAGCGTGCGCCCCTTGGTCAGCATTTAGTGTCTTTCCCAGGCTACTCTTTCCCCACGTGACCTTCCAACACAAGGCTGTCTCAGCGTCCATTATTGGAGGTGCCACATGCACTGGGCTGAACAAAAGTAGACTAGTCCTAGATTCTCTGCACGTGTTCTAAACGGAAACGTGTTCAGACTAAAGGTAGGCTGACAGAAAAGATTAAAGAATCTGCAATTTCAGTTTCCGCAGAAGGAATTTATTTGGTCTGATAGTATCTGGTTCTTCCTCAAACGTCATATAAGCTTTAAAAAAAAGGCACAACTACACTGAACGAATACATACAGCGAAACGTCAGACGGGAGAGAGCGCGTGTCTTCGTATCTCTCCCGGAAAGAGGCCTGTTGGAGATGGAATTGTCTTTGAACAAAACACGACTATACGCTCTTTTAAAGATTCCCAAATCTGATGGCTCTTTGGAGGGTTTTAAAGAAAAGAACTCCTAAAAAGCAATGCAATGCTCATTCCCTCTCGTCCCTCAGAGTTGTCTAAGAAGAAGAATATTGGTAAGTAGTTACATTAGAACAGAATGACAAACTTGTTTTGGCAAATGTCACAGTTCTGGTGTAAGAGTTTAAAGGAAATGGTTGAAATATTTTTTCTCAATATATAGCATTTATTTTTCTTACGCTTTTACATACCTGTTTTTAAGGAGGAGGGAGGTAAATCTTTACGTGACTCCCCAATATTTGCATTTTTCAAGTACAATATAGCACAGGTGGGCAGAAAGCCTTCTCCAGGTATCCACAGGTAGGTCCAAAACCAAAATGACCAAACATCGGATATATTTGTAAAAGCACATTTTCCACAGAAGATATTACTATACCCTTAAAAGACCATAAAATGGCGTCCTAAGTCAACACAACTTGTGATTTTGTTTTCGTCTGTGGTTAGACATGTGTGTTGTGACCACTCGTATGGTTATTTGACTATAATGTGCCTACCACCCCATCTCTGGGGTTCTGCCCTTCCCTGATTCCGGGTCCTTATCTACTAGCAAGGGGATACTCCAAGATGGAGCTTCTATAAGGTCCATGTCAAAACAACTACATCAAAAATGCTTTGTCAAAGTGATTGGAACGTTGACTGGAGATGTGGGTCCTCAAAGAGGTAAGCTTGGTGCCTTCATGTCCACCTGACTCTGCTCTGCCGCAGTCACTCAACGCCGAGGCCTCAAGAGAGTCAGAGTGGTTGGGACAAAAGGCCCTGTAGAGACCCTGGCTCACATTTTTAACCATAGATGCCCTCAATCCTTCTACTTGAAACTGTTTCTTCTTCTTCCGAAATATGTTCCAAGAAAGCGTCACCATATCAACTCACTCGATATTTTACAGAACACCCAGCAACAGAAAAATTCACACTTTTTGAACACGCATGGAACATTTACCAAGATACACTATATTCTGAGCCATAAAACACATCTTAAAAAATTTAAAAGAACTGAAATCATACAGTGTATGCTCTCTAACATTAAAAAAAAAAAATTAACCAGAAATCAACAACAAAAATCTAACTTAAAAATTCCCTAAATATTTGAAAACTAAACAACACATTTCTAAATAACCCACAGACCAAAGAGGTAGTCAGAGGGAAATTATAATTAGAAATCAGTACTATTGAAAACAGATTGTAAAAATTAAGGAAAGCCAAAAGCTGATCCTTTACAAACATCAATAATAGTTATAAGCTTCTATAGCCAGACTGATCTGGAGAAGGAGGGAGAGTAAGAGAGAGGGAGGAGAAGAGGAAGAGAAGGAGAGTGGGCGGGGGAGAGACAGAGACGGCAAAATATCAAAATTGGGAATAAAAGAGGGTCTACTACTCGAGATCCTACTGTTACCATAAGGATTTTAAGGGAATATTATGTACAAATTTATGTGAATAAATTAAATAATTTAGATGAAATGGACAAGCCTGGAAATATATAAACTACCAAAGTTCACCAAGAAGAAATAGTCTGGATAAATACCGTATCTATTAAAGAAATTAAATCCGTCATCCAAATTCTGCCGACAAAGTAAGTTTAACGTCCACAGGGCTTCAGTGGTGAATTCTTCCAAACGCTGAAGGAAGAAATAAGACCACTTCTATCCACACTCTTCTTGATGAACAGACGAGATCAACATTAAATACAGACCATTTCATGAGGCCAACATGACCCTGACAACAAAAGTTGTGAAGAAATTATTTTTAAAAAGAAAACCACAGACCTATGTACTAATGAAAATAGACACAAAAATCCTTAACAAAATGTTAACAAGGTGTACCCAGCAACACATGGAAAGGAGAACACATCTAACCAAGTGGGGTTTTATCCAGCATCACACAGTCGGTTTAATATTCAAATATTAATCAACATAATTGACTGTATCAACTGACTAAGAAGAAAAGGATATTAAAAAGAAAAACAATCATCTCAAATACATGCAGAAAAATCATTTGGCAAAATTCATCATTCATTCTTAAGAAAAGCTTTCAGTAGATTAGGAATAGAGGGGGCTTCTTTAACATAATGAACAGCTCTACTAAAAAGCCCACAGCTCACATTACAATTACTGGCTACAGAGGGAATGCTTTTCTCTTAACACTGGGGACAAGGCAAGGAGTTAGGGTTAGGCTCTCACCAGGCTCACCTGGAGGTTGTAATCAGTGCAATAAATCAACAAAGAAACAAAAGGAATGCAGATTGAATAGGAGAAAAAAAAAATGTCCTTATTTGCAGAAGACAAGCTGTCTAAGTAAAAATTCTCAAACAATTTAAAGAAAAGCTATCAAAACTACTAAGTGAGTTTAGTGAGGTCACAGCATACAAAAATTATTGTATGTCTACATACTGGAATTGAGTAATTGAAAATTAAAATGTAAAAAAAAAAGTATCATTTAAAATAGAAACAAAAAATAAAACACTCAGGTATAAAGCAAACAAAATATATGCAAGATACGTACGATAAACCCTATAAAATACTAAGGAGATAAATTTTAGAATGTCTGAATTAATGGAGCTATACAACTTGTCCATGGATTGGAAGAGTCAATATTGTTAGAATGTAAACATTGTAAATGAACTGTAGATTTGATGGATTCTCAAAAAAAATCCCAGTATAGATTTTGGTAGAATTTGGCAAGCTGAGTTTAAAATTTACTTTGAAAAACAAAGACCTAGAATGGACAAACCAAATTTGAAAAAAAATAAACGAAGAAGGGGGACTCACGTTACCCGATTTCTATACTTATTATGAAGTTAAGCAATCAAGACAATAGAGTACTGGGAGTAGGGTAACAATATAGATCAATGGAACAAAACAGAGAGTCTGGATATATACCCAAACACACACTCAACAGATGTTCAACAAAGGCACCAAGGTAATTTAAAGGAGAAAAGAGAATATTTCAAAAAACAGTCAACAAAACCTTCTGTAAAGTTAACTATCCATATGTCAAAACAAAAACAAACAAAAAACAGCTTAAAATGGACCATGGACGTAAATGTAAAATCTAGAACTACAAACCTTTACAAAGAAAACAAAGGAGAAAAGCTTTGTGATGAATTTTAAGCAAATACTTCTTATATAGGGCACAAAAAAACATGGACCATTAAAGAAAAAAAGATTGATAAATCAAAATTAAAAATGCTGCTCATCGAAAGACACTGTTAAAAAATGAAAAGACAAACTACAGACGGAGAGAAAATACTTATAAAACACATAGAGGATGACAGGCTGGTATCCAATATATATATACAGAAGTCTTACCACTCAACAGTAAGAATATAAACAACCCAATTAAAAAAAAAAAATGGGCAAAAGATTTGAACAGGTATTTCAGTAAAGAAGAGATAAGGATGACAAACACTTGAAAAAACAATCTAATTGATCACCATGGAAATGCAAATTAAACCATATTGAGGGAGCCCTGGTGGCACAGTGGTTAAGAGCTCAGCTGCTAACCAAAAGGTCAGCAGTTTGAATCCACCAGACACTCCTTGGAAACCCTGTGGGGCAGTTCTACTCTGTCCTATAGGGTCACTATTAGTTGGAATCAACTCAACACCAATGGGTTTGGTTTGGCTTGGTTTTTGAGGAACCATTACATACCTATTAAAATGACTATTAAAAAAACTTGCTAATACCAAGTGCTGACCATCATACAAAGTGACTAGAATGCTCGTATTTTTCTGGTGGGAATGTAAAATGGTACAGCCACAGCTCGGCAGTTTCTTATAAAGTTAAACAGAAAAATACACTTAACATACAACCCAGCAACCCCACCCCTTGGTTGTTACCTGACAGAAATGAAGACAAACGTTCACACAACAACCTGGGCACGTTACCCAACAATAGCCTCATTCACAACAGAAGACGAAGAAGAAAAAACTCAAATGCCCACCACCTGGTGATCAGATGAAGAAAACGTGGTGACATATATAATCAAACACTTCTCAGCAATACAAGGAACCATCCAGTGACTCGGGCCACACGTGCGTGAATCTCAAAAGCATTACATTAAATGAAGGAAGCACAGTTCCAATGGTTACGTATTGCATGGTGACATTTACATGACATTCTTGAAAAGGGAAAACGACAGAGACAGAAACAAATCTGTTGTCGTCAGGGGCTGGGGCCTGGGGAAGGATGGTGGTTACGGGGGGGTGGACGGGAGGATCGTTTCTCAGAGAATAGGACTGTCCACAGCTTGACTGTGGTACTGGTTACATGACTATATCGTTGTCAAAATTCATAGAGCTGTAAGTCTAAAAGGGTGAGTTTTACTCTCTTGAATATAACTCAGTGAACCAGCCTTAAAAAACCAAAGAAAGAAAATGAAAAAGAAAGTATCTGCATATAGATGATTATTAGTTAAATTACAGCATGATCCACGGCTGTCTGTGGCTGTTAGAGCTAGAAGATGAACAATTAACTGCATAATCTGAGGCAGAAATCGGAGAAGAAGAGTGTGTGTGGGAAGCAAGCTTTCGGCGAGCCCACGCGGCTCCTGCTGGAGGCCCTTACCCAGCCTGTAAGTCCTTGCAGGTCGGAAACTTGTGAGCGGCAACTGGTGCCTCTGGAAGAGGGCATCCTGGGAGCCATGCAGATCCAGGCAACCGGACCAAGCCCTCTCAGCCTCTCCGTCCCCAAACCAAAACCAGACCTGCTCCAGTCCTTCCCACCCTCCGTTTCCATCCTCGTCTCCTTGCTTCAACCACTCACTCACAGTCCTGTCTCGTTCCCAGCCCCACTTCCTGCTCAGAAGGCTACTCCTCATCTGAACGGGGAGGTGACGAGGGGCCACAAAGTCAGAGAAAGAGCTGGGAGAATGGGGACATTCACCCTACAACACAGTGAGCACAATTACCATGTCTACCTGCAAATACCTGGAAGACTGTCCTTGAGAGATAAAATACCTTTGTTAAGAGGAGCTCCAGGCCATAATGAGGATAAAAAACAAAATGAGTTCAATACAAAAAAATGTCTCCAACCATGAGGAGCATCCGAAGATAGAATAATAATAGTAACTGCTACCATTTAATGAGATAAAGCTATACAAACTGTCTCATTTATTCTCAGTTAACAACCCTTTGAAGTAGACACTTACTGCCATTTCACAGATAAAGACACTGATGTGCAGGTTGATGCTGTACTTGTTAGTTGCCCTCAAGTTGGCCCCGACTCATAGGGACCCCACGTACAGCAGAAGGAAATGCTGCCCGGTCCTGCACCATTTTCAGGACTGCCAGCATGTTCTAGCTCATCACTGCAGCTATCGTGACAATCCATCTCATTGAGGATTTCCCTCATTTTCTCTGACCCTCTGCAAATCAAACCCACGTGTCTATCAGTTTATGGTACTGTGCAGGCTTGTGTGTTGCTGTGATGCTGGAAGTTATTCCACAGGTATTCAAATACCAGCAGGGTCACCCATGGCGGACAGGTTTCAGCTGAGCTTCCAGATCAAGACAGACTAGGAAGAAGGACCCAGCAGTCTACTTCTGAAAAGATTTAGCCAGTGAAAACCTTATGAATAGCAGCAGAACACTGTCTGATACAGTGCCGGCAGATGAGCCCTCCAGGTTGGAAGTCACTCAAAAGACGACTGAGGAAGAGCTGCCTTCTCAAAGTACAGTCGAACAATATCATTAATATCACAGGCAAGTAAAATTTTGCTGAAGATCATTCAAAAGCGGCTGCAGCAGTATATCAGCAGGAAACTGGCAGAAATTCAGGCAGGATTCAGAGAAGGATGAAGAACCAGGGACATCATTGCTGATGTCAGATGGACCCTGGCTGAAAGCAGAGAATATGAGAAAGATGTTTACTTGTATTTTATTGACTATACAAAGTCATTCGACTGTGTGGATCATAACAAATTATGGATAACACTGTGAAGAATGGGAATTCCAGAACACTGAATTGTGCTCATGAGGAACCTCTACATAGATCAAGAGGCAGTCGTTAGAACAGAACAAGGGGATATTGCATGGTTTAAAGTCAGGAAAGGTGTGCGTCAGGTTGTATCCTTTCACCATACCTATTCAAGCTGTATGCTGAGCAAATAATCCAAGAAGCTAGACTATATGAAGAAGAACAGGGCATCAGGTTTGGAGGAAGACTCATTAACAATTCGTGTTATGCAGATGACACAGACTTGCTTGCTGAAAGTGAAGAGGACTTGAAGAACTTACTGATGAAGATCAAAGACCACAGCCTTCAGGATGGATTACACTTCAACATAAAACAAAAATCCTCACAACCGGACCAATAAGCAACATCATGATAAATGGGGAAAAGATTGAAGGTGTCAAGGATTTTCTTTTACTTGGATCCACAATCAACACCCATGGAAGCAATAGTCAAGAAATCAAAAGACGCATTGAATTGGGCAAATCTGCTGCAAAAGACCTCTTTAAAGTGTTGAAAAGCAAAGATGTCACCTTGAAGGCTAAGGCGCACCTGACCCAAGCCATGGTGTTTTCAATTGTCTCCTATGCATATGAAAGCTGAAGGATGAATAAGGAAGACTGAAGAAGAATTGACGCCTTTGAATTGTGGTGTTGGCGAAGAATATTGAATATACCATGGACTGCCAAATGAATGAACAAATGTGTCTTAGAAGAAGTACAACCAGAATGCTCCTTACAAGCAAGGATGGCGAGACTACGTCTCACATACTTTGGACAAGTTGTCAGGAGGTATGAGTCCCGGGAGAAGGACATCACGCTTGGTAGAGGGTCAGCGAGAAAGAGGAAAACCTTCAGTGAAATGGATTGACACAGTGGCTGCAACAATGGACTTAAGCATAATAACAATTTTGAGGATGGCACAGGACCAGGAAGTGTTTTGTTCTGTTGTACATGGGGTCGCTGTGAGTCAGAACTGACTCAATGGCACCTAACAACTGCGGATCAGATCGTTGTGATCTGTGTCTTCACGGGTTGATATTTGGACATAGATCACCAGGCCTTTCTTCCTAGTCTGTCTTAGTCTGGAAGCTCTGCTTAAACCTTGTCGGCATCATAGCAACATGCAAGCATTTACTGACAGATGGATTGTGGCTGTGTATGTGGCCAGGAATCAAACTCGGGTCTCCAGCATGGAGGGCAAGAATTTTACCACTGAACCGTCACAACCAAATGAGTTGCCTTTGAGTCAAACGCCATCAACTCGTGAGATATCCTGAGAGTCTTTTTAGTGTACTTTCTAATCATCTAATAAAGGAATCCTCACTGTTCTTTCCCCTCACTTTGCCCCCCACTGCCCTAGGCTTGCTCTCTCTGGCTCACACAGGGAAGACACCTTCTCCATTACCCTGCAGTACTGGAGTTATGCTCAGGCGGAAGAGACAGCTCTTCAGAAGCTAGTGGCAGGATTGCCCCTGCCAGGAGCCAGCTACCTGCAGGATAATCTGTTCTGGGGTGGCAGACGCCTTTGACATTTGAGGCTGACAGGCTGGCGGCCACCCCTCAATCCTGTGCCAATGTCTGCCTGCAGGGAAGTGCTTCCCCTACCTGAATCCTGCAAGGAACCCCAAAGGCTCATTTGGAGCACTGATAGATAATTACAAGGAAAGTTCAGGCCCCTGAGAAGAGCTGATAAGGAAGGCTTAATGTTTCCTATTCTCCTCCTGTGCTCTCGGTTTCTTTTTTTTCCAAGTTATTGAAACATTGAACGTATATAATGTATATAATTCTTTTTGTTAGTCACCTTTTAGATTTAGTATATTAGAAAATGTTATTTTTAGATGAGTCGTTTAAGAGTCATAAAATTGTAGAATTTTAAAGAACTTTAGATGTCAACCAATCCAATCTACCACCTACTACAAGCTCCCTTCCAGAGAACCCGTGGAAATTTCCATCACAGTTTGGCCTGAACACCTCACAAAATCACAGAGCTCTGAGCTTTCATTCTGCTCTGAGCTCTCTTTAGGAGGGAGTTATTTCTCATAAACACCCAATTTCTTCCCCTAACATCTTCCATCCATTCCTGCTCTCTGAAGCAACACAGAGCATCTCCACTCCGCCTTTTGGAGAGTAGCCCTTCGGATACCTGTAGACATGACCCTTCCATGGCCCATCAGTTGGATGGCCTCCATATATCCTGCCTGGGCATCTGTTTCTATACCAACTGTGAACCCCACTGGTGCCAGATACTGCCAGTTGGTCACCAGCCCAACACTCACCCTTCCAGGCTCTTCCCTATATACATCCTTGCCACCAACCATCTGTCAGCGTGTCCTACTGTGATGGCCTGTGTCTTGCTGTGATGCTGGAAGCTATGCCACCGGTATTTCAAATAGCAGCAGGGTCACTCATAGTGGACAGGCTTCAGCAGAGCTTCCAGACTAGGAAAAAGGGCCTGGAAGTCTACTTCTGAAAACATTGACCAGTGAAACCTTATAAATAGCAGTGGAACACTGTCTGGTATAGTGCTGGAAGATGAGCCCTCAGGTTGGAAGACACTCAAAATGCACCTGGGGAAGAGCTGCCTCCTCAAAGCAGAGTCGACCTTAATGACGTGGATGGAGTCAAGCATTTGGGACCTTCATTTGCTGATGTGGCACAACTCAAAATGAGAAGAAACAGCAGGGTCACCTATGGTGGACAGGTTTCAGCAGAGTTTACAGACTAATATGGACTAGGAAGAAAAGCCTGGTGATCTACTTCCACAAGTCAGCCAATGAAAACTCTACGGATTACAGTGGTCCGACTGGGTTATACAGGGGTCACCATGAGTCGGGGCCAACTCGCTGGCAGCTCAGGACAACACTAGCCACCAGACAGACAGACTCAGAGGTCCCTCTAAGACTGTCAACTTCAGCCATCCCCTACCCTAAGGGAAGTTTCTCGCTCACTAGTCAGGAGCTTTGAAAGTCAAAGGTTATTTTAAATATATTAATTGTACCTTTTCCTGTGTATAAATCCTTGAACTTAGTTTTAATATGTTGAAATTTATTTTTAGGATTTGGCATCATTTATTTTTCAAACAATAGACTAATTTTGTCACAAAGAAGAGTTATAGTTACCATGTTTGTTTTTTTTTGTTGATGATATGTAATAAAAACAAAAATTTAGATATTTTGTATTCTGAAAGGTTTTTTCTGAGGGGGCATAGCACTACTTTAAAAAACAGACCCTTCTTGATCCTGAAATTCATGAATTGGATAGTGATGTGTCCCTTTAACAAAATGTTGTGTTTACGAATTGCGCACCTGGTTGGAGGCTGCAAACCAGGGCCAAGGAATAAAGACTGAGACCCAGAAGAACAAACAGCTATCGAAAATAACCAGTCGCTAAAGGAACCAAGTTAGCAGGCAGAATTCAGAGACAAAATCTAAGATTAG
>NW_004444029.1:2411010-2412934 GCF_000243295.1 Trichechus manatus latirostris
GTATTTTAATTTACAGCAGAGGGCTGATGGATGAGAACTGGCAAAATCGGCCCCCTCACCCCAGCTGGCTTTGTGTTTGCCCCCTCGCTCTCCGCACCCCTATCAGCCCTCCAGCCTGAGGAGGCTGACATCTCACCCTGGGCTTAAAAGTGGTCATTTTAGTCCAGCGTGGAGGTAAATGGTTTCAGTCTCATTGGCTGAATTCTACACGGATCAGTGCCAATTTCTAACACTGATAATTTCAGAAGGTCAACTATATTATCTCGAGTTTGTTATCTTTTTAATACATCTGATTACTTCCCATTTTTTGTGACTTCCAGTTTTCATGATTCAGTGCTTTGAAAGACAACATGAATAATAATGAACAAGGGGGATGGTTTGGCTTAGTTCTCCGCCAGGTGAACCAGCTCAGAACGCAGAGCAATGATCTCAGCAGACAGAAGGCCAAGAGCAGCAAGAGATGAACTCTCAACCTCGGCCAAAGCGTCACCCAGGCTGAAACGCTGAGAACCAGTTCGGGTGACGGATGTGTGTGTGCATGTTTAAAGGGCTTGCTGCTTTGCTTGGTGGCTGGTCTTTCACTCTGGACGGTAAATTACAAATTTTCTAACTGCCTGTTTGCCATCTGCTTTTGAGAAATTAGATAACAGACAACACAGAACCATGACCTTGCTAAGCTTCAATGGAAATCACCCAAAGGAAACCTATTGCATTTCCCCCCTATTTTTAGACAGATACTTAGAGAAGGCAGAGAAGGGAATTTTCCTAAATAAACCATCCTCACATTTAACTTAATTTTATTTAATGAAGAGAAAACCAGAGAATACTGGCTTTATGAAGAGTGTATTTTTATAGTTAGCCATAATTTTATAAGATGCAGTTTCCATCAACATCTTTAAAAAGGCTTAATAGAAAAAGCAGATTAACCAGTAATATATGTTGGCATGCCTACGTTTTCCAGAAACACCTGTTGTACCACATCAGAGTCATTATTCATGTTTTACTTAAAAATGTAATTTTCAGAATGATCAATTATTTGCTAATTGAGTGATCAATTACAAACATTGACCATAAATGACATCGTTCTGCTTTAAAAATCAAATCCACCTTAGAATGGAAAAAAATTGTCATTATGGTCGATTTTCCAAAGAACGTATCTCTAGGGAAAGCAAACCCAGGTGTGATTTTAGGCAATAGCAGAGCTGTTGAAATAAGCCTGTCTTTTTAAACTTGCATAGTTGGAGAGAATAACATTCTTATCATATATTGTTGACTTATAACTTGAGTATGCTTGGTGGAAACCAGTCACATAAATTTATAATCACATATTGTGTAAGTCAACAACTTATGTTGACAAGTGTAATTATAAACCTTCCATGAATTTGTGCATTATGTAAAAGGATTTGATTATTACAAGATATATTCGCTTAACTTTCCAATTAAAATATCTATACATGCAATTTGGATTCTCATCTAAGTAACTACTAGTCAGATGATTTTACAACAAATGCCCTATACCTCACTTTAGAACTCAAGAAAATTGGCGAGTGACTGAAACTCTTGGATAAATACAAAAAGAACACTAAAAAGGACTGAGTCTACTAAACACCAAAGCCCATCATACCGTATTCGCTTTGCACAAATAATAGTAAGTTCATAAGCCACAATATACACATCACATTATGTAAGCGATCCAGTACGGCAGCCTGGAGTCAGTAAAAGCGTCCACCACAATTGCGCAACTCTAAATGCGATCGTACTGTTTATTTTTGGGAAGCCAAGCTATTAGGCTGCTTGTCTGTCATTAGATACAAAAAGAGACATTCTGGTGTGAGTTACAGGCTCTACCCAAACTGTACAACTCAAAAGGATGATGCAGACCAGAAAACCTGCTCGCGTCCATCAGCGGAAACACCAAAGGCCT
>NW_004444029.1:2414294-2418294 GCF_000243295.1 Trichechus manatus latirostris
ACTTGGTGCATGGGCTTAGCTGCTAACCAAAAGGTTGGAGGTTCCAGTCCACCCAGAGGCACCTCAGAAGAAAGGCCTGGCAGTCTCTACTTCCAGAAAATCAGCCACTGAAAACCCTCTGATACACATGGGGTCGCCACAAGTCGAGATCCACTCGACAGCTACTGGTTTTGCTCGTTCCGGGGAAGAACGACTGTTGTCTCTGTCACTTGGAGAGTTAGGAGGAGTTTAGTATGGGCCAAAAATAGAAGAAAACCAGTTAGTGAGAAAGAAAAGAACATGAGCGGCACACCTTCCAATCTTAGGCTTCTTTTCATCTGCAATCACTTAAACAGAGTCTCCAGTTCTAAAAGTCATCATTTGCCTTGTAGTAAAGCAGTTTCTGCTGCATTCAGAATGCTCGCCTGTGGATACATACGCCCCGCTGAGTTAGAGCAAAGCCTTTTCAGCCACGCTACCTCTAGAAAGGAGTCCTCCGTCTCTGTATGGTGGCAAGGAAGTGGCAGCTTGGGAAGCCGTCTACCCATCCTGGGTCACCCCAGCTACTCAGGTATCATTACTGCCTTTCTCCTTTTGTCTACAAGGACAGTGTTCAAGAGCAGGAGATGGGAATAATACAGTTCTTTCTCTTCACTCTAACTTACCTTCTGACTAATGTCCTCATCTACTTAGTCTGAGGATCTCTCTGTGCTTGAACACTGGTTTCTATTACTTCTTTAAGTTCAAAGCTATTTTAAACGACCTGACTAAATAAGAAGGAAGTCCGTAATACCTTCTGTTGGTCTTCCCTTAAGACCAAACGAGTCATTAGCAATTACCCAAAATGGAAACCTGTCTCCAGAACGATAAGATCTTTAAGGGGTCACAACAGTAAAACTTTTCAGTGAAGTCGAATATCCTGAAATTCCATTTACTAATAATACTTGTCAAGAATCTTTGGTTCAAAAATCTCAGAGGGAGTCACAGGTTAATTAATTCTAACAGCAGCTGGGTAGCGTGCCCACATCACAAAGAAAGAACGAAAAAGGAGGCGCCTGCAAGGAGGAAGTCAGACTACCAGTGGTCTAGATCAGTTCCCCAGAAGGCCTCTCTCCTTGCTCAACCTGTCCTCCCCATCCTTCAGAATATACTCCTTCTCAGTCACCTGAAAATGTACCAGGAACAAATTTACCAGGCCTAAAGTTAATTAGCACACATGCACTTGGGTGGCTTTAAAACTGGATTCATCCTTTGTAACTGAATGTAAATGTTTTTCTTTCTTGTTCTTTGGTTTAATAGCATTCCAGGAATTGCCTTCTCCATCATTGTTCAATTCTTCCCTTATCTCTCATTTTTATACCTGCCTTCTCCCATAAACATCTTCCCACCCCCTACCTGTCAGTCTGTTGTTCTGTGGTGGCTTGCATGTTGCCATGATGCTGGAAGCTATGCCACCAGTATTTAAAATACCAGCAGGATCGCCCATGGTGGACAGGTGTCAGCAGAGCTTCTAGACTAAGACTAGGAAAACAGGCCTGGTGATCTCCAAAAATTAGCTAATGAGAACCTTATAGATCACAACAGAACACTGTCTGACTCACTTTCTTTGGACGCATCATCAGGAGCGATCAATTGCTGGACGAGGACATGGTGTTTGGTGAAGTAGAGAGTCAATAAGAGCTAGGGAGACCCTCGGTGAGATGCATTGGTACAGTCACCATAATGACGGACTCAAACATGCTGGTGATCTCAAGCACGATGCAGGACCAGGCAACATTCAGTTCTGTGGAACATAAGGTCATCACGAGTAGGGGTCAACCAGATGGCACCTAACAACATCATGTACTATGCATTTTTTTCTCCATGCCTGCTTTTTCAAACAGTCTAGTAGAACATTCACCCTATCACTATGTATTTCTTTCCATCCTGTGCACTTGGTCTAAATCTGAGTGATTTTAATACGTATTTACATATTTAGTCATGCCAAAAGCTACTTCACTGTAGCAGTCAAACCTTTGAGCTAAAGCGCATGTAATACATTCAAGCATAACAGCTAGCATTTGAGACACTTTACCTCATGGAGCCATTTATGCCCAGGTGAATTGATTCACTGGCGTTGGGGCCAAGTTTCCAGTGAGGAGAGGGGATGCAGTAAGGGCAGATGATGACAGCGTCTCACCCAGGAACAGTCTCGTCCATTTTCTTGGTGTGCCACACAAACACCATGGTCTGCGCCAGACCCTAAGGTTCGGAAGAACTTCTCCAGAGGGAGATTTCTGAGGCACAGAGTCACTCAATGTTCAACTTCACAAGACAAAACCCAGTTAATGTCCAAAGTGACCACACCAGTCTGCACCCCCAAGAGCAGTGCAGATGAGCCCCTACCGGTCCACATCATGAAAAACACAGCCAGTTGGATCATGTGATGTGACATCTCAGGACTTTTCATTACATTTCCTGCTTAACACTGAGGTTGAACGCCATCTCATATGTGTGGAGGCCACTCCTGAGCAGCAGCCGTCAAACTTTTGTTTATGGTTTCTTTGTTTCAGGCTTGATTCAAAGGAGTTGTCATTTATTAATTCTGAATATCAATACATCTTTTCTTAAGGGATCATTCTTTCTGATTCTCTCTCTCTCTCTTTTTTAATCCTCTCCTCTAACCCATTATTTTCTCAGAAGACCTCCAATGTTTGAGTTTGATTATCACTCCCCAGCCACTGCCTGCCACTGATGTCACGGAAGGAGGTGACAGGGTTGGCATTTTCTCTAAATTCCTGTGAACCCAGCAATGCACTATATAAACAGGAGCTGACTGCCTGCTTTATAGAGGACCTAGCTGTTCCCTAATGCAAAGAACGAGCAGAGCAACCAAAGTCCCGCACTGCCAAGAGCTACAATCATGTGCTTCCGCTTATTACCACTACATTGCTTTTTCTTTCCAATTCCAATATATGCCTTGCTGTGTGCTCTATCGATCACGTTTTTGGTTGTGAAATAGTCAGAGTTGTATATACTCTTCATATAAATTAGATATGAATCCACTGTAGTTTGGGAAATAAAAAGATGGCAAGAAGTAAGAGAATTAGGAGATTTAGTATAATGGTCCGGAATAAAGATTATGGAAGTTTAGACTAAAGTGGCATCACTAAAGATGGACAGAAATGAGCAGAATTGAAGAAATGACTATTTTCCTATTGAGAGAATGTAATTTTTTTAATAAACTTTTAAATGAGTCTCTTGAATGTTTATTTGTACTAACAATGTACAATATTCAGAATAATTTCCAATTCCCTTGGGTCTATTTTGTAATTTCCATTAGAAAATGATCACATAATTTTTATAAAAATAGAAATAAATATCTCATGTACTCACTTCACAATGTTTGAAACTATGGCAATATTTCCCTGTATGAAATTAATCCTCTAGAACAGTTAGGGCACCCGTCTGCTAACTGAAAGGTTGGAGGTTCGAGTCCACCCAGAGGCATCTCAGAAGAAAGTCCTGTTGACCTACATCCAAAACACCAGCCATTGAAAACCCTATGGAGCGTAATTCTACTCTGCCACACACGGGGTCACCATGAGTCAGGATCAACTCAATGGTGACTGGTTTTATAGCTCACAGAAGTAGTCAGATACAGCATACGTTCTACTACTCCACTCAGTCATCTCATTCAGTCAAAGGAAAACGCATCAAGGTGTAGCTTGCAGATTGCTCATTTCCACTTTAATGGTGGTTGTCATTGATCAGTACACTGGAAGCTGCCATCACGCAGAGGGTGCTCAGCTAAACTTATCAGCTGGAAGATGGGCAGGCAGCTTGGATTCTTGGAGGCAGCATTCATTCAATAAATATTTATTGACTTGCATATGGATGCTCTTCCAGCTACAATTCCTTCTCCAAAACCATAGGGCATTCATGGAACAAGTTTTCATCTGAGAATGCAAAGGGACAGTGTCTTCTGAAGACGTCCACGCTGGTTTCCGTCATCAGCCTATTTCTTCTCTGATTTATTCTA
>NW_004444029.1:2419371-2424257 GCF_000243295.1 Trichechus manatus latirostris
GGGGTACCCTGTGCTGTATGCAGGTCAAGCCTCAGGTCATTTACAGGTGTGAGTGGGACGGAAGCCCTGGAGGGTGGAGGGATGAGCTGGAAATGTGGGCAGCTGAGAAGGAGGAGGGTCAGTGGCCCCTTAAAGACTCAAGAATTTTTTCAGTATTCACAGAGAGGCTCTGTGGCGGGCTGCCATGCACCTCTGACACCCATGTAGAAAAGTCTTGGGCATCCTTCTCAGGATGGTTGTAGGTCAGTAGACTAGAACCAAAAACTCCAGTGAAAGGAGAGGTAAAGAGCCATGGAAACCTGGAGGAGGAAGCGACTGCCTCTCACTGTCAGATGGAGAATGGACGTAAAGCCCGTGTCTGTCCAGTCAGGGTCTCCACGTCTGTCCTTGGAGAGTCTGGGTCCCCGTGCCTGTCCTTGGAGAGTCGGAGTCTCCACATCTGTCCTTGGAGAGTTGGGATCCCCGTGCCTGTCCTTGGAGAGTTGGGGTCCCCACGTCTGTCCTTGGAGAGTCGGGGTCCCCGTGCCTGTCCTTGGAGAGTCATCTCAGGACCCAGGGCAAGTCCTCTGCTTCTTCTGCACGCCCACCTGTTCTTCCTTCCCACCAGCCTCCGCCTTTTACTGTCCATCAAGGAGTAAAGTATACTGTTAGGTATTTGTTTCCTACATGTTGTTCCCAAATTAAGCGATTTTATTTTATAAGGGGTTTCTTAATGGTATAATACCAACAAAGAAACGGATAAGAGAAAAAGGTTTCAATATTATGTTATTATGTTCTTAATTACTTGTCTTTGTTAACCCCTCCCTTCAGACAAGGTTTTTACAAAGATACCAATGGACTGATTTTTATTGTAATTCACACCAAAGACCAAGGGGAGATAGATTTTTTTTTTTTTAAAGAGGGAACACCTGCCGGGACCTTCTTCACAGGCACTGGGTGAGGAAGCCGCCCAAGACAAAGCCGCCGAAGGGGCTGTTTGAGGGCGCCGTGAGACAGCAAGGACACGGGACTGGGGCCAGGACACCGGATCCCACCGTTCCGATGGCAGAGGCACTGCCCGGGCCGCCTGCCTCTCCTCATCCCCCGCGTGGACACGGCACCTGCCTCAGCCAGACTCCGAGGGATGCAGCACCTGGCAAGGTTGCTGATCCTCCCCGGGCGCCACAGTGGTTCCTGCCCCAGCCTGCTGGACAGAGGACACCTGCACAGCATTTCTCTCCAGCGTGTTCCGGGATTCCCTTCTGCATCTGTCCTGGGCCACCTGGCATGGATTCTATTTCATTCTGTCCCAGAATGAAATGGCCCCACGGCAGGACCACATCTGCCCTTCCACCCCAGCTCAGAGGAGACCAGCCTTTCCTGCCTGGGGTGCTCGGTCAGACAGTATCCTTGTGCCTTTGGTGCATCAGACTCCACAGTCCAATTATAAACCGGGCAGACCATGTCTGTTTAAAAATCACATTTTAAGAGGAAATCATGATAATATTTATGTCAGAAAACGTAAAGACTATGTCCACAAAGAAAAGCAGAACTTTCCCTAAATTATTTAGGAATGAATTAAAAAGCAAGTTGCTGTAGGGTCAGTTCCTACTCATGGCAACCCCATGCATGTCAGAGTAGAACTATGCTCCAGAGAGTTCTCAGTGGCTAACTTTTCATTAGCAGATCACCAGGCCTTTCTTCTGAGGTGCCTCTGGGTGGACTCCAACCTCCAACCTTTTGGTTAGCAGCCGAGCACTTTAACTATTTGCGCCACCAGGGAATCCTAGGAATAAATTAGCATCCTCAATTATAGTAATGGAAAAAAAATAAAACATTTTATTTCTAAAGCTCTAAATAATTTACTACAAATAATTAAATGGAATAACTTGTTTCAAATCCAATATACATGTGCATGTATGCTTCTATGTATATATGCATGTGAACATACCCCAGATATATTGTACAACATTATGGCATATACACGTGAAAGCAGACAGTGGGAGTTGTGAGTTTCCCGCTGGAACTTCTGAGCAAACTACATTATGTTATTTTCTCAAATCATGGTTTCTCTAGCCTTTGTTTTGTTTTTCCATGCCTTTATACAGTTCTGTTTTCACTCTTATGAGACTTGAAGAGGCTTAATAAACCTTGGCGAGGCATTTGTAAGGAGTGAATAAAGGGCTGTAAACCATCACGTGAATTAAATGTTGGATACTTTTTACGGAAAGTTTTAACACTGGAATTCATTTATCAACGGCAGCAGTGACATATGTGACTTTCTCTCATACAGTAATATGAAATTTCAGGCAGGGTCTTCAGAGAAAATACAGTGCTCAGAGCCCACAGGGAAAAAGACTCTGCCTTTCTACAGCTAAAGCTAACAGTATTGAAGAGAGACCTGGGTGGCCTGGCAGCGGGCAGCTCCTCCATGACACATTCATCACACATGCACACACACACATACACTATTGCACACACCCACACACACACATCACACACATGTGCATGCACACAAACACAACACACATGCACACATGTGCAGATACACACATGCATATGCATACACACTGGTACGCATGCACACATACCACACATGCACTACAAATACACCACACACATGCATGCACACAAGTGCATCACACATGTACACACAACACACACACGTGTGCTCACATGCACCCATATGCACATACACGCACACGCATACACACAACACATAGGCATGTGGACCACAAAACATACCACACACTTGCACACACATTGCACACATGCACACACACATACCACATGCACCACAAATGCACACCACACACACACTCCACATGTGTATGCAAGATTAGCTGAGCTGACTCAACAGATCTGAGTTAGCACAAGGTTGTACGACTCTGTGAATCTACTGAAAAGTCATTGAATTGTATATGGCAAAGGAATGAAGTGCATAGTAGGCAAATAGTCCTGTCTCAATAAAGCTGTTAAAAACCCAGCTTGGGCAGCCTCCATGCTGAAGAGCCCGCCTCCCTGCCCCCTTCTCCCCTGTCTAACAAGGCCAGCTCTTCACCTTCCCCACTGAAGAACTTCATTGCTCATATCCACGGAGACATTTCTGCCCTCCTGTCCCATAAAAACATGGACAGCATTATGGGAGTGGGACCTTCTGTGTTTAACATGAGCCCTGGGGAAGCTGACCCCCTCAGAGGACCGAGAACGAGAGACCAGAGCCAGGTCACTGTGTGCTTTTACAGAGTCCTTGAGTTTGTGTCCCCATCCCACCCCAAGATCCCATGTTTGACCTGCACTGTCCAGCAATTGTGGTGCATCTCTGAGTCCTGTGCATGACAACAATGTTCACCATTGTCCCCTGTGATGCATGTATCAATTCACTGATTCATTGGGTTTTTGCCTCATTGACTCATTGGTTCATTTATTCATTGGCTCATTGGTTCATTGATTCATTGATGTTTCCTTGACTCCTTGATTCACTGATTCATTGCTTCATTGACTGATTGGCTCATTGATTCATTGACTTACTGATTCATTGTCTCACTGATTCCTTGGATAAACTGCATTCCAGGATGCATGTGGGGATGGAGCAATGAATGAGACAGACAGGGTCTTGCTCTCAGGAGACACGTGCTCAGAATACACCATCACTGAGTATGCTGAGCGCTGTTCTCAGAAGTATTCTCCCATTTACCAACTGAATTTGTTATTTTCATTTTTCAAATAAAGAATAATTTGTTACTTTTTCCTTTAAAAAAAGTATCATTTCACAAACCTAAACATTGTCTCTAATTACACATATTTCATTTCTACTGTCATTCAGATTTTGGCCCATGATATCTTTCCCTGAATGTTGTCATTTCCAAACCAGGGGTGGTTTATTTATTTATTTATTTTAATTCTCTCATGGAGTTTTAATAATTTTGTCTTCCTAGTTGCTGTGGAAAGTTTATGAATAATAAAAACAAGGACACAAAAATTAGATTTTAATATGCTGAATATGTGTTAGGGTTATATTTACTTGTTTGGAATCTTTAGTGTGTGGGAAATTGTGTTCCTATCCGTGATGACAAAAACATTAGTAAGAACATTGTTTTTGATCTCTCTCCTCCCAAACACCTACCAAAACCCTTGAGTTGAGACCAAACAGAACACAATTTATTAGAGTGTGATAAACAATGGGTCCCTGTCACTTCCTTCCATTACCCAACAGAGCTACACGCTGAAGAGCAGAAAGATGGCAGAGATGAGAACGGAGAGAAATGATTCCAAAACTAGAGGAATCAATGGGAAGTAAGGAAATTCAGAGGGAAGAAAGAACAGAAACAAACTTAATTGTCCTTCTACTGCTTATAAAGTATGACCTGCCTAATTATGAACACAAGCCAAGTTCTGCCCTTATTAGCTATTACTATAGAGCTGCCTAGGAATACGATCTCGTTCTAAAAGAGACTTGACTCCTTTCCCCTCAGATGTCAAACTATTGGAGGGCTGGCTTCACGCTATTCCTTGGGAACTCATTAGGTTTTTACTGGTTCACCTCTGAGGCACTGCTCCCTAACCCACACACTAATAAATAGGGTCTATCCACCAGATGTTTTCTTCCTTCGGCTTCCTTATTATTCTTCCCACATTACCTCTACTAGTGAGCTTTATTTCCTTTTGCTTTCTCTAAGCCTGTTATTTTCCTTTGCAGAAAATCAACATCAACTGATCTTCCAAACAGTGGAGTTTAAAACCCTCCTGTTAAGAAGCTTTATATTAAAGATGAGAAAAATCCACCAAAGAAGAGAAGACTGGTACAACCACAGGACCACTGGCCCCCTTATAGGAAGTAGTTATAGGAGATGCTCTGGGGGACCTAGGAGTCCCTGGTAGTGTCAACAGATACACTCCACTGTTAA
>NW_004444029.1:2426676-2428443 GCF_000243295.1 Trichechus manatus latirostris
TCTACAAACACAATGCAATCCAGATCCAATACCAACAACATTCTTTAAAGAGATGGAAAAAACTATCATTAACTTTATATGGAAAGGGAAGAGGGCCAGGATAAGTAAAGCATTATTGAAGAAGAAGAATAAAGTAGGAGGACTTTGACTATCTGACCTCAGAACCTACTATACAGCTGTGGTAGTCAAAACAGCCTGGTACTGGTACAACGACAGATACATTGACCAATGGAACAGAATTAAGAATCCAGATGTAAATCCATCGACCTATGGTCACCTGATCTTTGACAAGGGCCCAAAGTCCATCAAATGGGGAAAAGACATTCTTTTTAACAAATGGTGCTGGCAAAATTGGATGTCCACCTGCAAAATATGAAACAGGATCCATACCTCACACCATCCACAAAAATTAATTCAAAATGTATAAAAGACCTAAATATAAAACCAAAAACTATAAAGATCATAGAAGAAAAAATAGGATCAATGCTAGAGACTCTAATACATGGCATTAACAGGATACAAACAACATACAAACTCCAGAAGATAAGCTAGATAACTGGAATCTTCTAAAAATTAAACACTTATGCTCATCAAGACTTCACCAAAAGAGTAAAAAGAGAACTTACAGACTGGGAAAAAAAATTTGCACATTACAAGTCAGACAAAGGTCTAAACTCTAAACTCTACAAGAAAATCCAATGCTTCTACAACAAAAAGGCAAATAATCCAATTAAAAAATGGGTAAAGGAAATGAACAGACACTTCACCAAAGAAGACATTCAAGTAGCTAACAGACACATGAGGAAATACTCAAGATCACTAGCCATTAGAGAAATGCAAATCAAAACCACAATGAAATACCATCTCACCTGGCATTTACTAGCACGAATCAAAAAAACAGAAAATAACAAATATCGGAGAGGCTGCAGGAAAATTGAAACGCTTATGCACTGCTGGTGGAAATACAAGTGCAGCCTTGGCCCTAGGAAAACCGAGATTAAAAAAAAAAAGTCCACTGCCATCGAGTTGACTCCAACTCACAGGGATTCCAAAAAAAAAAAACAAACCAAACCCACTGCATCAAGTTGATTCTGACTCTTAAAGAGCCTACAGGACAGAGTAGAGCTGCCCCATAGGGTTTCCAAAGCTGTAATCTTTACAGAAGCAGATTGCCACCACATCTTTCTCCCAAGTAGCAGTTGGTGAGTTCGAACCACAGATCTTTCGGTTAGCAGTTCAAATCCACCAGCTGCTCCTTGGAAACCCTGTGAGGCAGCTGTTCTCTGTCCTTTAGGGTCACTATGAGTCAGCACTGACTCAAGACCATCTAACAACAGCACCAACATTCTCTTCACAGAGATTCCAAAAAACCAAACCTGTTGCCATCAAGTTGATTCCCACTCATAGCGACCATATAGGATAGAGTAGAACTGCCCAATAGTTTCCAAAGAGCGGCTGATAGATTTGAACTGTCACCTTTTGGTTAGCAGCCGACCTCTTAACCACTGTGCTAAACCCACGAGCAGTCTCTAACCGTGATCGCATGATGCAAACAATATTGGCAAAAGAAATACACTTTCATCCTGCAGAGAGAAGGGTGTGGGTGGTCGGAAAGCTCTTAGCCATTGGGGCAAAGCAGGTAGCGGCTGCAGAACTTCCTGCTAAAAAGCAAAAGAAGCAAGAAGCTAGTGATGATAAAGGAAAACTGGAAAACACCGCGTGTGGCCCAATGAGGTGAAAAGCAGAGTATTTCAGGGGATGTCTTGG
>NW_004444029.1:2443591-2444489 GCF_000243295.1 Trichechus manatus latirostris
TGATAAAGGCATGAAGGCAATTTAATGGAGAAAGGATAGTTTTTCCAACAAATGGTGCTAGAACATTTCAACAAATGGAACTGGACATCTACATGCAAAAGAAAAAAGAAAAAAAAAGAATCTACACAGAGCTTATATTTTTCACAAAAATTAACTCAAAATGGGTTACAGATCTAGATTTAAAATGCAGGACTATAACACTTCTAGAAGAAAACCTAAAAGAAAATCTATGTATCCTTTCATTCAGCGATCAATTAGTTTTTAGATAAAATGTCAAAAAGCACAAACCATGAAAAAAAAATTCATATTACAGTTTATTAAACCTTAAAAAAATTATGCTCTTCAAAAGACAGAGTTAAAAGAATGAAAAGCTAAACCACAGACTGGAAGGAAATATTGGCAAAATATATAATAAAGGACTTGTATCCAAAATAAATGAAGAATACTTAAAACTCAACAATAAGAAAAAAAAAATTAATGGTCAGAAGACCTAAACAGAGATGTAACCAAAGAAAATATGTACATGAGAAATAAGTCTATGAAAAGATATTTAACATCATATGTCATTAGGGAAATTAAAACAAAGAGATGCCTCTACACACCTATTAGAATCGCTAAAATTAAGAGAAAAAAATAACACACTAATTCCTGGTGAAAATGTGGAGCAACAGGAACTTTCATTCATTGCTGATGAGAATGTAAAATGGTACAGCCACTTTACAAGACAGTTTGGCAGCCTCTGCAAATATAAGTATTTGTATAAATACGGTCTGACCACATGATCTAGCAATGGCACTTCTAGCTATTTACTCAACTGATTTGAAAACTTATATCCACACAAAAACCTTCAAATGAAAGTTTCTAGCAACTTTACTCATAATTGGCAAACACTGGAAGC
>NW_004444029.1:2445598-2446430 GCF_000243295.1 Trichechus manatus latirostris
ACAAAACAAAGCACAATGATGGTAGTATGCCAAAGGGACACTGGAGGGAACCGAATGAGCTTCCAGTAGGAAAAGCTGGAACAATTCAGCAACAAAATAAATTATTATTAGATTATAACCCAAAGTATAGACTAAATCTTTATGAGTCCATACTGATATGAATAAATGAATAAATAAATGGAGAGATAGACAAACCTCACACGCAAAACAATTTCAAATCATTTACGTAGATGCTCTGTCCTCAGTGAGTTGCAGCATCGCTCCCAACTCCTCCCATGGGGCTGTGCACAGTGACTTCCTTCCAAAGAGGATAGTATGGAAGGGCTGGGGGGTGACTTTACAGTGGAGTAACCCGATCACAGCCAGGTGACCAAGGTCATCATCAAAAGTGATAAATCATATCAATAGCATGTATCCTTGATATGTTGTGATGAAATTGACACTTTACCTCTGTGGTCTTCCTCCCCAAAACCCATAACCCCCTAGTGTGGTCATGAGGAAAATATCAGACCAATTTCAACTGAGGGACTCTACAAAACATCTGACCAGCACTCCTCAATGCTGTCAAGGTGATCAAAAACAAGAAAGTCTGAGAAATCATCACGGCAAAAAGAACCATGAGACACGACAACTAAATATACTGGGTGATTCTAGAACAGAAAAGGAATATTAGTTAAAAACTAAGGAAACCAGATTAAATAATGCACTTAAAATAATGTACCAATATTGGTTCATTAATTGTGACAAATGTAACATACTAACATAAGATGTTAATAGTAGGGGAACTGGGTGTTGGTTATATGGTAACTGTGTATCTTATCTGTAAATTTAA
>NW_004444029.1:2448935-2450342 GCF_000243295.1 Trichechus manatus latirostris
GAAAGACATTCGAGACCAGATTAAAGAAGTGGACTTTATCCTGCCACGGAAATATTTTTAAGAGTTTAAAAATTTTTTTTTATTATTTTTATTTTAGGAATTCCACTTTCACTTATGAGTTTATATCACATCTGAAACAGTTTTCCTTGCCTCCTATGGCTTCAATTACTTGGCATAAGCATTTATACGTTTTCTTAAATAAAACAAGCTAAGATTTAAGTCAAATTATTTATGTTTCCAAAACCACCTAGCATACTGTTCTTATCAATTAAAACAAATATGCCTACACTTACAATCGCAGAGTTGCCTTCTTGTCTCAGGACTCAATTTTAGATTTGGGTGAACTGTGTTTTGTGTCTCTGGAAAAGCTATTCATTCATCCTCGTGAGAACATTCTTACTGAGAATTATGGTGAAGTTCATCGCTTAGACATCATTGCAGTGGGGGACAGATAGGTCGTCAATAACTGGAAAGGGTTATCCGCAAATAATGCATGTCACTGAATCTCTGGTTAATTTTGTAAGAAAATCCTGAAATGTAAAACGCAGGAGCTTTATCTTAATTGAGTGGTGTTTGAGCAAAATAGCATGGCATGTAAAACAATAATAATTGAGTCATTTTGTCTACAAGAGTTAAAAGTACTGAAGCTCCAAACTATACCAATCCCTTTCAAATGTCTGTCAGCCAGCAGCCAGTGAAACACAGAGACTTGTCTTCAGAGCTGGAGCCCATAGACAGTGCTCTCTTGGTGAGGGAGCTGGTCTACCCCATGCTGCACCTCAGACCTGAAGGTTCAAGGAGTGATAATCATCCAATCCAACAAACTACAGCCTCAAGAGTTTTTTTTACTCCCATTCCCTTTATTTTTCTTTTTATCATCACCGAGGATAATGCATATTAAAGCAAAAAAGTAAATTAAATAAAAAACCCACAGCAAGAAAAATCAAATAAATGTTAATAACAATGAAACATACAGATGTCATGAATTGACGCCATACTAAACTCACACAAGGCAAGGAAAAAGCAATGTATCACTTGCATAGGTAATTCATCTTTATTTTAGTCAAGATTTTTATTTGCTGCCTTTGTTCAGCTATTTGCATTCTGAGGGACCCCGGAAATTTCAGTGACTAGATTTTCACAAGCTGTCTAAAAGAAAATATTTTTTGTTTTGTCTCATTCACTAAAACCAGACTTTGCAAGTGCCACATTTCTTGACATTTTCTGTGTATTTTTTTCCAAACTATACGTCACAATTGTAGTTTGGCCGAATGTTTGGCAATGCAGCCATTGTTAATTGTCAAAGAACCTAAGCCACGCCTTTAAATGTGAAAAACGTCATGGGTAGTTAGACCATTATTTCCAGTTCAAATGTAACCTTGGTATTCATTTGGTATCCGTTTAAGA
>NW_004444029.1:2451340-2453076 GCF_000243295.1 Trichechus manatus latirostris
CACCCACGACAAATTATTTCCGTGCCTTATTTTTGCCCTTGTTTAAGACTGGAGTTAGATTTTTACTCCGATATGAAATAGACATTTAAAATACATCGTTTCTACATTTATTATTTCATTGGGAAATTCCTGGTCCCTCTGGCTGGCTCTGTGTGTACACTGTTGAATCTAATGATGCGTAAGGGGGCCCATCGGGCCATATACATGCTTAGGGGCAGGAATGACAAGACGCACAAGTGAAATTTCTCATCTTATCCTGGACTGGAAGCAATGTGGTTTAGCTGAAAAGGCGTAGGCTTTGCAGATACATGGACCTAGTTTTTCAGCTTAACTTCAGCTGATTGTGTACTCCTATGCAATGCAGTTTACATTTTTTAGCCTCGGGATCCTCATCGATTAAGGGGAGACACTGATGACACACAGCTGTTGTGAGCACAGACCGGGATCAGGCAGAAGAGCAGGGTGTTTACTTAGGAGATAATCAGCTTTTGCTGGGTACTTCCACCAGCCCCAAAAATAATCACCAAGAGTAGAATTTTACAACATACAGAATTAAAACACTAACTTTACTGTCCTTTTTCTTAAAAAAAAGTCTAATCTTGCCTTCTTTTATTAGACGTGTTCTTATAATCAGGGAAAAATGGATCTAGAGAGCTAGCTCAGTAGGATGTATGGAAAGGGAGCAGTGGACAGGGAATTCCAAAGCACGTCTGCAGTGTTTTACGTGGATGATAATGACCACAGTGCATGGGTTTCTACAACAGTACCCTCCTGAAATTCGACTTTACGAAGTCCACCCAGTCAGTGGCATTTTAGAACTTCATAATTGTAGAGAATTGCAATGGAGCTTAGTTGTTTTGTTCAGGATGACTACAGATCATTACAGACCGCACTGACTTCATTTCCTTTTTATAGGCACGCAGAGAAACAGACTGCAAGCCTGACATTCAACAAGTCTACCTCCACATTTTCCCTGCAGCTTCCGCGTTCAACTGGATGGTTATAAGGTTACAGGGCACATCCCCAGGGGACAGAGTGTGGACCTTTCTCTATCACGGCATTATCTCTGCACACCTGAGTAACCAATCTCATTCCCTATATTCTGTTGTTTTTTTTTTTCTTTGTTGGTGTATCTGACTCTGCTGGTTATATTCAAGCCTATCGGGTTGAAAAAATTGACTAAATTTGCTAACCAACTTTTGTCTATGATCCTGTAAAATCAATAGAATTCATACTTTGCTCACAGTGACATGCATCTCCTTACCTGATTACTTAGGAAGCATATAAACACAATTTAGGTAAATAAACCCTGTATATGAAATATAGATAGGAATCTAATCAGTTATTAGTCAATTTACCTTTTTACACTCTGACCCTTTATGCATATTCCTGAGAAGGACTGTAAATGATCAGCAGAAAAGGAAAGGCTAACTAAAACAGGAAAATTAAAGAAATGTATTCCCTGAAAATGAAATGGGGTTTATAGGATGCCATAATAAATGTGTTTAAAAATGTACTTAAATGTCTCAAAGGGAGACTAACAACCAAGCAATAAGCGGTTTCTTTGGTGACAATAGGACAGATGACGGACTTAGGAAACCACTCCCCAAAGCAGACAGCTGCGGATGAGAAAAACATGACTGACTTGTTTCATTCTTTACTGACAAAGACTTGGGGGAGATATCCAGCTTCTATCGTTTTTTAGAACACATATGTTAGATGTCTAAAAATCATTC
>NW_004444029.1:2458055-2460671 GCF_000243295.1 Trichechus manatus latirostris
ACAACCTTGCTTGCTGAAAGTGGACTTGAAGCACTTACTGATGAAGATCAAAGACCACAGCCTTCAGTATGGATTATACCTCAACATAAAGAAATCGAAAATCCTCATGACTGGACCAATAAGCAACATCATGGTACACAGAGAAAATATGAAGTTGTCAAGGATTTCATTTTACTTGGATCCACAATCAACACTGTGAGCCTCAATCTTTCTCATGTTTGGCAGTGCATAGGATCCACCTCAAAACTGTGCTTTAGAAGGTCTAGGACAGTGGTTTTCCTTGGATTCTGCAATGGTTAACATCATTCATCAACTGGGCTCCACTGTGATTCTCACTGGTTTGGCAGACACTGGACTGGGTGCGCTTCCATAACATAATATAATGTAATCATCTTCCATGATGTGATCTCCTCTCTCTCTCTCCCCCCCCCCACCTCCCATACTCTTCTTGTCACCTGACCTTTGGTTCCTGGGATGTTAGCCTGCAGAAGTCAGACGTCTTCAGCCTGCTGTCTGACCTGCAGATTTTTGATTTGCCAGTCCTTGCAATCCCATGAGCCAACCTGCCACCTGGACTATGGGTTTGTGACTTGCCAGCTCCCACAACTGCATAAGCCATTTCGCTGAAGTAAATCTATGTATGTACATATGTGTATGTATGTCTCACTAGTTTTGTTCCTCTAGAGAACCCAGATTAAGACAGGCGCACATAAAAATCACCTGGAGGGCTTGTTAACCATAGTGTGCAGGGCCCCATCCCAAACCTTCTGACTTGGTGGGTCTGCGGTGAGGCCTAACGGTTTTCCCTTCCAGCTTGTACCCAGGTGATTGTGATGCTGCTGGTCTACAGCGACATTTAAAAGCGATCTCCACTGATTCTTACATCATCTAGTATGACGATAAACTCTTGTAACCAAACATAAGAGGTCCTGTAATGCACATTTCAGAAAAATGACATGCTGACTGTATTTACCTTCTGGGGCACAGCAGCTTTGTTTTCTCAAAACACATCACATATTATACACTCTTCTTACAAACCAGGATAATTCTGTCTATCTGTACATATTTCTTAACCAATTTGTACTTTCTATTTCTGGACAAACTCATATACTACTGACCAAAACTCTGTAATTGATAGCATCCATGGTGTTTTTTTAGGTATATAATAAAAATGTAGTCACCCAGGTCATCTTCAATGAGCTCAGATAGTTTAAAATTTACCATTAAGTTGACAATAAATACGTTGGGGTTAAAATTCTCAACTGTGTATAGCGGATCAATAGTCACAAGTAATATCGTAATATTAGAAGGTGAGGGTGTTATGGGTTTAATCGTGTCCTCTAAAAGGAAACGGTGAAGTCCTAACCCCTGCCCTGTGAATGTGACCTTGTTTGGAAATAGGGTCTGCGCAGCTGTCATTAGGTAACATCAGGTCATTAGGGTGAGCCCTGACCCAATATGACTGCTGTCCTCATAAGAGGAGCAGAAGAAACAGGGACACAGGCAGACACAAAGGGAAGACACCATGTGAAGAGGCAGGCAGAGAGATGAGGGATGTTCCCACAAGCCAAGGAATACGTGGGGTCACCAAAAACCAGAAGAGACCAGGAGAGATCTCCCCTGCAAGCGTTAGATGGACCGTGGCCCTGCCAATACCGTGATTTTGTACTGCTGGTCTCCAGAGCTGCGAGAAGATAAAAGTATGCTCTTTTAGGACACCTGCTATTTGGTATTTTGTTATTAAAGCCCTAAGAAGTGAATACACTGGGTATTTTCAGGATGACCCTTGGATCTTGTGGAGAAAACTGTGAAGTTCCCTTTCTGATTGATGTGCAGAACTCTACAATCCTAAATTTAGAATAATGCTCCAGCCCTCCGGTGGGCTAAGTACAGGAAAGGCATTTATTTTAGCTCAGAAGATGACCAAAAACATGAGCCGATCACCAGAAAGTGGAGCATTCAAGTGTGGCACTACATGTTTTCTCGATGGAGCTCTCTGACCAAAGAATGCAGGGCCACGAGGAGAAATGTGAGTTATTTGTAGCAAATGAGATTCTGAGACCCAGTCATAAAACTGGCTGAATTTGCTATATTCTTTGCTGGCCTCTAAGCATGAATGGCCTTGGAAAACAAGTTCTCAAGTGGTATATACTCATTACAATAGTTTTGTAAATATCCAAAGAAGAAATCATCTGAATTAATTCTCAAGAAATCAGGACACAATCTGATCAGTTTAGGAGAAAGTTAGAATATATATATTATGAGTTATTGAGACAGTGAAAATTAAAAATCTAAAATCGCAGTAAATGGAAGAATTTACATTGAGAAAAGAATAGCTGGAAATAGAGCACATTTTTGAAAAATGGAAGGAAGTAACAATTCACTCTAAAAGCTGTAAAAAATACACAATTGGTTAGACGGAGTCATTTGGGGACAAATCAAAGTAAGTAATGGAAATTTTAGTAGCACAAAAAGACACTTCTTTATACTTACATCAATTATTTTGAATGGTATGTTCTGTGAGAGAGGGATATGAAGAGAAACACATTGTCTCCCGACTCTAGGCAATTGTGTATCCAATAACGTACTTTATTTTATACAAAGAAATATGCTTCA
>NW_004444029.1:2461194-2462400 GCF_000243295.1 Trichechus manatus latirostris
TTTATGTTCTTCAGATTTTCCTATTTCCTTTAAATGAATGGATCATTTTTATAAAATGAAGAAAATTAAATAAACATCAGTCAAACAAGTAAAGGACTGGAGGACGAGGCAAAGTGTAAGGGAAAATTAACAGGATCTGTTAGTTTACTGCATTTTGTACATAGAGAAGGCATGGAAGGTAATGCCATATTTTTAGGTTTGGATAACACATTTACAAAAAGATCCTAATCAATAGATTTCTAAAGAAAGATGATGCACCAGGTTCTGGACCCACTGCGTTTGTTAGGCCAAAGTCAAGGCTCACCAGCACCAGTGAAAGCCACACTAGTCAGAGAGGCTGGGGCGCCACGGGACATGTCCACTATTTCATGGAGATGAATTTAGAAATATTTAGAAGACTGAAGTGTGGGGAACAACATCCCACAGAGAATTAAAATGTTACCTGCTGTCTGTCTGAAATGAGTTCAAAATCTGGTAGGTTATCAACATTCCTATGCCTTTTCTTTCCCTTTAGTAGGGACTGATCAAGAGATTTCTAATACTCACATTAGAAACCTTTTGAGTTGAAACAAAGGGAATATACCTTTGCTTCCCCCTATCTTAAATGAACAAAAACAGTACTGTGTTTTTCTATGTATACATGAACTGCAGAAAAGAGCAACTAGGGTTGTCATCATGATCAAATCTAATTACTGCGCCAACTAGCCGGGCGAGCCCCATGGAAACGAAGAAACCCTGACATCCCCGACACTTCCAGACTACTTACCCGCTTGCTGAGAATACATGAGTGTCAGCTGCCAGAAAACACAGAGGATGCATCTGAAATGCACTCCATGCTTTGCCTTAAAATGAGGATAATTTCAAGTCCTCCAGCTCAGGCACCTGCTGGTTTTGTTTTAAAATTTCTAAAGCAAAATAAGTGGGTTCTGTCAAATGAAAAGCTGCTCTCATTGCTTGTTGAATTAAACACTGGAGATCAGAGTAACAGAATTGACTCCACATGATAGTGGAAAAGAGATAAAAGGTAAAAGTGAGTGCTACATAAAGAGGAAGAAAAATGGCACTCTAGGCATAAGCACCATGCCATCCCTCCGCAGGAAAGATCCGAAAAACTAAGCCAAACAGAGAATACAACAATCCTGAAACCCTAAAACATCAAATGAAGAGATAAAGAATTCAGCCAAGCACCAAATGCAATGAGAAAAC
>NW_004444029.1:2469163-2471751 GCF_000243295.1 Trichechus manatus latirostris
GGCCAGAGCAGAAGGGGACAGGAAAGCTGGTGATAGGGAACCCAAGGTTGAGTAAGGATAGTGTTGATGTGTTGTGAGGTTGTTAACCATTGTCATGGGGCAACAGTGTACTGTTAAATGAGAAACTATTTTGTTCTGTAAGCCTTCATCTAAACTGAGAATAGCAGCACAATTGGAAGAGTGTAGTCGATGTCACTGAACTGTGCATGTAGAAAATTTTGCAGTGGTACATCTTTGGCTATGTATATTTTCACCAAAAAAAAAAAAAAAAGGTCGAGAAGGGTGAGGGTTGACATGTTGTGCGGTTGTTAACCAATGTCATAAAACTATATGTGTACTACTGTCTCATGAGAAACTATTTGTTCTGTAAGGCTTCACCTGAAGTACAATAAAAATAAAATAAAATAAATAAAAAGTGAGTGCTATGTAGACAGCCAGGTGTAATCCATAGCATCAACAGAATTCTGCCATGTGAGCGACATTTCTAAGTTTTCTCCAGGATTTAAGCAATAACACTCCAGGATGTTTATACACAGAAGTTGATATTGTACGATTTCAAAGTGTCTCTCTCCACTCCCCCAAAATCAAAAGTTATCTTATGTAACCTAATTGCTTCTAAAAATTAAAGTTCATGACTAATAATCTACATGAAAATGTCTTGGTACATTACCCAAAATTAAATTTAGTAATTATGTATACGTACTTTCTCTGACCTATGTTATTCCTAACTTTCAGGGTCAAACTACCTCCTTCCTGGCGGTCTCCACACGCCCAATGTGACGTGACTCCCTTCTTTCTCCCACACCTTCTCAGTGGACATAACCAAAGGCATCTTCACTCTGTTCTCTCTATGGCCACATGCAATCCCAGGATCCTCTGTGCAGACAGACACCTGCATCTTCTACCTCAAACACCAGGTCCATGCTAACCTGTGACACTCCAGATCCCCATCCCATCAAACTCATTCCTTCTTCCCAACCCGAACCACTTCTGATGCCATCTTCTCCGTTATCTCCAAAATAAAACGTGAATTGAATTTGGCATGGGAAGTGGATTCGCGTCATTCTCAACCAAAGTTTAGGGCAAAGAATACTGGGGTCACTTGCCATGCATCTATCTTAATGCTTCTGCCTCTAAAGTTGAAGGTAAGGGAAATCTGTCCTGGAAGTGACATGAAAAAGGAAATTTTAAGAAAATCAGTTTGCTGATAATGTTCAAATTAATTTCTTCGTTTTTTAGTCCCTTAGAGACTTTAGTGATGTTAATGGAGATTACAGCATCCTCCGATGGGTTCAGTGTTCAGGGCGCGCTGTACGTGACACCCGAGAACACCATCCACACTTCACAGAACTGGGGTACCTCTGATAACAGTTTGCGCAAAGTGGGTTTGTGGGGTACACTTCAGTAAAGAACGAGGCAGCATTTACTGACCAGCTACTAAACGTCGGGGACCGAGCCAGGCTTTGGAAATGCAGAGATAAGTAAGGGACTCCATGTGTCTCAGTGGGGCTCACAGCGTGAGGAGAAAGATGGAAAAAATAAAGTGATACAATGTAGTAACGCAACAATAAAAACATGAGAAGGTACACAATACATACCTGTGTGTGTGTGTATGCATATATATACAAGGTACAAGTATGAACAAGATACAAAATGTTACATATATACTCATACCAACACTAAACCAACCCACTGCCGTAGAGTCCGTTCTGACTCTTAGCAACCCCAAAGGATTTCGGAGACTGCCACATCCTTCTCCCGGGGAGCCACTGGTGGTTTCGAACCACCAACCTTTTGGTTAGCAGTCAATCGCTTTCATCACTGCACCACCAGGGCTCCACACACACACACACACGCACACATCAGGGCTGGTATCTCTTGCCATCTCATTTCCCCCTATATTCTGGATGAATATGGGTGGGGGGGCGGGGAACCTTGGAAATAAAAATAATGCTTTGTGAAATCAATCAGCCTGTATGTATAAATATTTTCTAATTTAAGTACTAATGAGAACAATTAGACATCATTTAAACAGGTTTTTTTAAGTGGCAATACGATTTAATGTCAAAATGCACATCACATATTTGCAGTAAGTGAGTTCTAATAAAAAGAAAATTTCCACATTTCTGCTACGGAGCAGGCCAGGTATCCATGAGTGCCCTAGAATTAACCAGCATTTTCTTCAGCCTGAAATTGCCTGCAGGGAGTGTTGTTAATGAATGGTTGAGAATCACCTGGACATTTAAATGCCTCTTTAATGGGAGCTGTGTGGGAGAGCTGAATGCACCTAGGTCTCTGGCTCACAAAGAGAAAATGCTCTTAAGACCCCTGAGGGGGTTTGAGGTCATTTTACTCCCCAGGGAAAGCTGTGTTTGAAGACATAATGGGAGTTAATGGGAAAATACAAATCTATATAAATCATGATTTTACACGTAGTTTTTTCGGTGAATAGCACAGAGGGCAAGGGCAGTAAATAATTACTTGCTTAGTTCATTAATTCACAGATTAATTTAGTGTTTGATGTTCAAGGCGCTATTGAAAGCACTAGCCGTTCAGCAGTGAATAGGTCAGTTTCTGTGTGTGTGTTT
>NW_004444029.1:2472375-2477900 GCF_000243295.1 Trichechus manatus latirostris
TTTGTGCCACCCAGGGACCAAGGAACCAATAAACAGAAAATAATCTGGGGGGTGTCAGTACTGTGGAAAACAATAGACACGTAAAAGAAGGATTACAGGGCAGCAAAAGGGATGGGTCCAAATGTTCCACATACAAGATGATCAGGGAAAGCTTCGTGGAGGGAAGATTTGAGCAGATGTTTGAAAGAAGAGAGGGAGGAGGTCAGGTGGCTAGTTCTTGGCAAAGGAAGGAACAAGTCTGAGGCCCAACGTGCCTGGTATGACAGGGTGAGGTCCACAGTGATAGAGAGGAAACTGGGGATGGTTTAGACCAGCGGAGGCCGTGTAAGACCTGTGGCTTTAACTCTGAGTGAGATGGGAGACAACTGGAAGGCTTTATTGGAGGGAGAAGCGGTCTGACTTACTATTAAAGGAGCCCCTAACTACTACACTGAGAAGAGATCATCAGAGGGCTGCAGAGGTGGAAGCAGAGAGGTCAGCTGGCAAGCTACCGCTAAAATGGAGGTGAGGAAGAACGGTTGTGTGTACACTGGCGTTAGCACAAAAGTGCTGAGAAATAGATTCTGGAAACATTGTGAAGGGAGAGACAACAGGATTTGCTGATGGTTAGATAAGAAGTGTTATAAAGAGCAGGGAGTCCAGGACAACTCAGTGTATTTTTTTTTTTTTTTTTACCAAAACAGGAAAGTTGGAGCTGCCAATTACTGAGATGGGAAAAGGGGAAGGTTTGAAATGGAAGGAATTCCATCTCGGCACACTCCATTTAAGAATTTGGATCACCCACATGGAGATAGAAAGAATGCAGTTTGTATTTGAAAGTGTGGACTTTATGGAAGGGTTCTAGGTAAAGATTACATTTTGGATTCCTCGGGGTAATGACGGTATTTAAAACTATGGTTCTGGATGAGATCACTTACAGAGTAAGAGAGAGGAGACATCTGAGGAGAGAATTCTGGGGTGCAGTAACATTTAGGAGTGGAGAGACAAGGAAGAGCCAGCCAAGGACGTTGTGAAGGGGGGTTGTTGTTGGTGGTGGTGTTAGGTGCCGTCGAGCTGGTTCTGACTCATAGTGACCCCATGCACAACAGAACGAAACACTGCCAGGTCCTGCACCATCCTCACAATCATTGCTATGTTTGAGCCCACTCTTGCAAACACTGTGTCAACCCATCTAGTTGAGGGTCTTCCTCTTTTTCCCTGCAGATGGGTACCCAAGAGAATGTGGGACTCCAGACGCCAAGTGAAAATGTTCCAGGACAGAGAGTGACCGCGGTGTCAGATGCTTTTCCTCCATGGGCAAGTGAGGACCGTGAGCTGACAGTTGAATGCAACAACGAGAAAACCATTGGTAACGCAGTCAGAGCTATTTGGTAGAGCACTGGGGACAAACATAAACTAGAGGTGTTCAAAGATTATTAGTGCAGAGAAGGTAGAGGCAGAGAAGACAAATACTCTCCAGAAGTTTTTCACCAAGGACTACGGAGAGACAGGCAGGAACTCAAGTAGCCCTTTGGGTCATGGGACCCTTCAACAATTACATTAAAGGGAAAAACACCAGCATGTTCCCAGGATGACGGGAATGAGAGCACGGGAAGGTAAAATTGGAGAAACAGGAAAGAGAAGAGACGGTCGCTGCATTCCTGAGTGGAGGAGGGGACGGTGGCCTGCAGGAAGGACCTGTTTCAAATCAGTGGTCCCCAATCACAGTGAGACCAGTCATGATGCTGTGTGCTAGCCCCCAGCCTCGCTTAGCTGCCTGCATGTTGGGGTGAAGTGGGCAGGGACTGGATTTAATGTGACTTGAGGTTTATCCAGGTGAGCAGGGCTGAGGACTCCCTGGGTGGTGCAGATGGTTGATGCACTCGCCTGCTAACCAGAAGTTTGAAAGTTCCAGTCTACCCAGAGGTGCACTGGATGAAAGTCCTGGCGATCTACTTCTGAACAATCAGCCATTGAAAGTGCTCTACTCTTATCCTATGGAGTACAGTTCTACTCGGATGCTCAGGGGGATGACATGGGTCAGAGACGACTGGTCACTGGTAGGAAGAGGAAGAGGAGAGACGCCCAGAAGTCTGTGATCTGTGAGAGAGAACAAGTCTGATCTGAGAATGCTGCAGGTTAAGCAGGATCTTCAGAGGAGAGAGAGTGAGAAGGAGCCAACAGATGAGCATAACATTGATGGAGGATGCTGAGAATAGAGGGTTTTTTGCTGATGGCTGACTATGATTTTAGCAATTTTCTAAGAGAATATTTCATGGTATAGTTCACTGTTCTAATGTTTTGTATTTTATTCTATCAAGATTAATAAATAATAGACATTGTGAAATTATAGTCAGAGTATGATACCTCAACAACATTGATCTACAGCTCTCAACACTGACCTATAATTAGATATTTTAAAGCTGCATTTATAACCTAATCACAAAGCACTCTTTCGGAAATTGTACATATTTTCAGTCAAAAATAGTTGTGTGTAATTTTTTTTATATCATGAAATAATACTTTTCAATTATTTGTATCCAGAATGCTAAGTACAAAAGTACAGAGAAGACAAAGGCTTAACAGAATAGTACACGAATATTATGTAAAATCATCAAAAAAGGGCAAAAATCAAATTTTAATATATATGTGACAAAATAATTAAGTCACGTAATTGAGACTTGTGGTTCTGCTAACTGTGGTCATTTTTGAAAATGGTTTTCATGCACCACCATGCATTTCTCTCATTTCTAGAGCTGATGTGGCATTCATTTTCCACAGAGAGTAACCAGAAGCTACATGCTCGTAGATGTCACCACAGAAGATCTTCAACAGTGGCACACACTGAGTAAAACCACGTCCAAATCTATGAGTCCATGATGCCAATACTTCCAGCAACAGCGTCCAGCCCTGTGACTATGATAAGAAAAGGCCAATGGTGATGGATGGATTTCTTTTCACCCTTTCATGACCGTTGGGATACCTTTGCCCACCCACATTTTCCACCTCTCGGGTTCCCTGAGAAGCTGCCTTCCCACTGACAGTGCATGCTGCAGAAAGGCAGGAGCCGTTATGACTGTCTGAAACCAGAAAAACAGGCGTGTGCCACAAATGACTGTTTCCACAGGGTGTTGTATGAGGTGTGTGCATTTTTGGTAGGCGAAAGAGAAATTTTGAAAATTTTTCTTTAGGACACCATATATCCCTTTGGACTCTAGGGGGCATCCTGAGTAGAAATAGTGGGACAAGGTATGTCCCTCTAGACTCTAGGGGGCGTGTGGAGGTAGGATTAGTGAGACAACACATGTCTCTCGGGACTCAGAGGATAGGATTGTTGGAGGGGGACAAAAAAAAAATCCATACTACCTACCAAAAATTCAACAACACTGAATGATACAGCATGCTTCATTAATGAAAACACATGGTATCAACAAAAAATTCAAAGCAGAAAATAATTGGGTCTTGAAAGGGTAAAGAATGCTTTGATAGTTCTAATAAGAATAAAGCACTTCTCCTGTGCTGCTATAACTTTTTTTTTTTTAAATCTCCCTATAAAGGACTTGTGCCTTGTTATTTCTGAAAGTGTCTTTGATGGCATGGTGAATCTATTCAACCCCAACATTTATTTATTGTCACGTAGCCCTATTTACTAGGCAGTGGGCATGAGGACAGTAGCTACCTTAATGGGGCACTTCCACAGCTACCATGGCCTCCACCAGACTCAGTCCAGTACAGCTAGATGGTGCCTGGCTACCACCACTGACTGCTCTGACCGGGATCACAATAGAGGGTCCTGGACAGAGCTGGAGAAGGATGTAGAAAAAAATTCTAACTCACACAAAAAAGACTAGATTTACTGGCCTGACAAGACGGGAGAAACCTTGAGAGTATGGTCCCTGCACACCCTTTTAGCTCAGAGGTGAAGTCACTCCAGAGGTTCACCATTCAGCTGGGGACTGGACAGCCCCATAAAACCAAATGGGACTAATGAGGCACAGCAGTCCAGGGACAAAGACTAGAAGGCAAGACGGGATAAGAAAGCTGGTGATAGGGACCCAAGGTTGAGAAGGGACAGTGTTGACATGTCATGGGGTTGTTAACCATCGTCATAAGGCAATATGTGTACTAACTTTTTAATGAGAAACTGTTCTGTAAACCTTCATCTAAGGTACAAAAAAAAAGAATTATCTATGTGAGATGAAACTGACAACAGCCTGGGGGGCAGAGAGTTGAAGACAATGGTGATGGAATAATTTGGAAAAGGATAGTGAGAATAGCAGCACAACTAGAAGAATGTAATCGATGCCAATGAATTGTACGTGTAGAAATTTCTGAAATGGTATATCTTTGGCTATGTATATTTTCACCAAAAAAAAAAAAAAAGTCCTCCAAGGCCGACAAGCAGGAGTGTTGACATGTCGTGGGGTTGTTAACCAATGTCACAAAACAATATGTGTACTGACTGTTTAATGAGAAACTATTTGTTCTGTAAACCTTCACCTAAAGTACAATAAAAAAAAAATTAAAAGAAAAAATCTACTCAATGAAAATTTTGGGCTATAGGAGAGTGTGCAGCTTACACCTGGTGGGCTAGAGTACAGTATGTAGTAACTTCATTAAGATCAGGCTAAAAATAAAACAACTACTTTCCTAATAGCATTCCAATCTACATATATTTGCATATATTCTGTGTTTGTGTGCATACTTAATATAGATGTAAACATATTTATAAATAAATGTGTAAATCTATGCATAACCATATACGCATAAATGTGTATGCAAATATACATACATATATGCATGTAAATACACACACATATATACATATATTGTCTATAAATGTATATATATGTGTGTATTGGATTGACACAGCAGCTGAAAAGATGGGCTCAAACATAGCAATTGTTGTGAGGATGGGTCAGGACCAGGCAGTGTTTCATTCTGCTGTACATAAGGTCACTATGAGGCAGAACTGACGCGAGGGCACCTAACAATGACAATATGTGTGTATATGTGAGTGTGTGTGTGTGTACATACGTGTATGTATATATATGTGTCTGTGTGTGTATATACATGTGTATGTATATTTGTGTGTATGTATGCGTATGTATGTGTGTGCATATGTGTGTGTATGTATACGTGTGTATATATGTGTATGTATATGTGTATGTGTGTATGTGTCTGTGTGTGTCTGTGTGCATATGTGCGTGTGTATGTGTATATATATGTGTATGTATATCTGTGTATATGTGTATGTGTGTATGTATATGTGTGTGTCTCTGTATATATGTGTATGTATATGTGTGTATATATGTATGTGTGTGTATGGGTGTGTGTGTATATATGTGTATGTGTATATATATATGTGTGTATGTGTCTATGTGTGTATATGTGTGTGCGTATGTGTGTATATGTGTATGTATGTGTGTGTATATATGTGTGTATATATGTGTATGTTTGTGTGTATAGGTGTGTGTATGTGTGTGTATATGTGTATGTATATGTGTGTGTATATGTGTATGTATATATGTATATGTGTATCTGTG
>NW_004444029.1:2478841-2480421 GCF_000243295.1 Trichechus manatus latirostris
CGTTTCTCATGGCCCCGGCATATTTATTTGCATATGACTTTTGGCACAGTGGTTAAGAATATGGCTGCTAACCAAAAGGTCAGCAGTTTGAATCCACCAGCCGCTCCTTGGAAACCCTATGGGGCAGTTCTACCCTGTCCTATAGGGTCGCTATGAGTCGGAAGCAGCCTGACGGCAATGGGTTTGGTTTTAGGTATCCTAATAGACTAGGTACCTGGGTGATGCAAACTGTTCGCTCTTGGATAGTAACCAAAAGGTTGGTAGTTGGAACCCACCCAGCAGTACCACAGAAGAAAAGACCTGGTGATCTGCTTCTGTAAATATTGACCATCGCTGTCAACTCCATTCCGACTCACAGTGACCTAATACCAAAACAAAACAAAACAAACCCATTGTCGTCAAGTCAATTCCAACTCATAGTGACCTACAGGACATAGTAGAACTACCCCATAGGGTTTCTAAGGAGTGGGTGGTGGATTCAAACTGCCAACCTTTTGGTTAGCAGCCAAGCTCTTAAGCACTACACCACCAGACCTCTCTAGTGACCCAAAGCCGACCTGTACAGTTTCCAAGGCTGTAATCTTTACAGAAGCAGACGGCCACATCTTTCTCCCACAAAGTGGCTGATGGGTTCTAACTGCCCAACTTTTGGTTAGTAGCTGAGCGCTTAGCCCCTGCGCACCAGCGTCCTCTATAAAGGTTGCAGCCAAGAAAACTCTATGGAACAGTTCTACTCTGTAACACCTGGAGTCGCTGTGAGTCCGTGGCAACTCTATGGCAAAACACATGGTTTAATATAGGAACAAAGGCCTGGTGATCTGCTTCTGTGAAGTTTAAAGCCAAGGGAACCGCGTGGAGCTCACTTCTGTGGCATACTTGAGATCACCATGATTCTGGCCCACTCCACGGAGGTTCCTTAGGCACTCGGTTAGGCACTGCCTGACTTAAACCTTACTTCAACCCACTCAGGCTGATGGTCCACATTCAGCAGATGAGAAAACTGAAGCTCTGGACTGTTAAAACATGGGAACATTGTGACACAGAGCGACCATAATTGCCAACAAGTGTGTTTCTTTCTTTCCTGACCCAAAGCCTGTGAGTTAAACTGTTTCACTTTGAAAAATAAGAAAAGAACACCTAAAAAATGATTACAGTCTTCCTATATCAGTACTTTTCATGGTTTACTAATAATTATGAAATATTTTGTCCTCCAAAAATGGATATGAACGCTTAGCTGCTAGGCCAGAGTTAACACTGCTCTCTGTAAATCTGGATTTATAATCTCCATCTGAGACAAATACAAAAGACCCACACACTTGCCTATGAAAGAAGTAGCATTCAGAAATACATTCAGAAAAAAAGGGACCTCGATCCCACATCATCACTGAAAAACCAGCTCTCTTGTAGCAGGAAACTGTTATACAATTGGGTATAAATATAGCTCACGATATCTTTAGGGCATTTTTCTAAATTTAATTTCAAAGGGTTATGTCATTTATAACAGAAAGCAAAAATGAATAAAGCATCTGAGCTAAAATCATTCAAAATAAGTAATGCTAACAGAAACCGGTATTAATATC
>NW_004444029.1:2489555-2501812 GCF_000243295.1 Trichechus manatus latirostris
TTTGGTGTGATAAACCAGGATCTCATCTGGGCATTTTTCAATGAACTGAGCGAGGTACTGGGGACAAAGAATGAATAAAGGATATACTGCCCACAGGACAGAAGAGAAGACAGGTGTGTAAAGAGATCACTTATATTCCAATATGGCTGAAGACTTTATCAAAGGGATGAACTAAGTGCAGTGAAAACAAAGAAACTGGTGACATCAGGTGGCTTCAGTTATATTTCAGTTTTATTTAACATGTGGACCTCAGGAATAGGGAAGAATTTTCAAGTGTAAGTGCTAAAAAAGTTTTAATGATCTCTATGTATTAAACACTGTCATTCGTTTAAAAAAAAAAAAAGGAAGAAGATGGAAGGAATGCGTAGTGTCATTATACCAAAAAGAAATGGTCGACATTTAACCATTTCAGGAGGCTGCATATGATCAGGAACCGACAGTACTGAAGGAAGAGGTCCAAGCTGCACTGAAGGGAATGGTGAAAAACAAGGGTCCGGGAATTGACGGAATATCAATTGAGATGTTTCAACGAATGGATGCATCTCTGGAAGTGCTCACTCATCTATGCCAAGAAATTTGGAAGACAGCTACCTGGCCAACTGACTGGAAGAGATCCATATTTATGCCTATTCCCAAGAAAGGTGATCCCACTGAATGTGGAAATTATCCAACAATATCATTAATATCACGAGCCAGCAACATTTTGCCGAAGATCATTCAAAAGCGGCTGCGGCAGTATATCGACAGGGAACTGTCAGAAATTCAGGCCGGATTCAGAACAGGGCATGAAACCAGGGATATCATTGCTGATGTCGGATGGATCCTGGCTGAAAGCAGAGAATACCAGAAAGATGTTTATCTGTGTTTTATTGACTATGCGAAGGTATTTGACTGTGCAGCTCATAACAAATTATGGAGAACATTGCGAAGAATGGGGATTACAGAAAACTTAATGGTGCTCATGAGGAACCTGTACGTAGATGAAGATGCAGGTGTTCGGACAGAACAAGCGGATACTTCGTGGTTTAAAGTCAGGAAGGATGTGCGTCAGGGTTGTATCCTTTCACTATACCTAGTCAATCTATATGCTGAGTAAATAATCCAAAAAGCTGGACTACGTGAAGAAGAACGGGGCATCAGGATTGGAGGAAGACTCATTAACAACCCATGTTATGCTGGTGACACCACCTTGCTTGCTGAAGTTGAAGAGAACTTGAAGCACTTACTGATGAACATCAAAGACCACAGCTTTCAATATGGATTATGCTTCAACATAAAGAAAACAAATATTCTCACAACTGGACCAATAAGCACCATTATGATAAAAGGAGAAAAGACTGAAGTTGTCAAGGACTTCATTTTACTTGGATCCACAATCAACACCATGGAAGCAGCAGTCAAGAAATCAGAGGACGTATTGCTTTGGGCAAATCTGCTGCAAAAGATCTCTTTTAAATGTTGAAAAGCAAAGATGTCACCTTGAAGACTAAGGTGTGCCTTATTGAAGCCATGGTGTTTTCAACTACCTCATATGCATGTGAAAGCTGGACAATGAATAAGGAAAAGCAAAGAAGAACTGATGCCTATGAATTGTGGTGTTGGAGAAGAATGTTGAATATACCATGGACTGCCAAAAGAATGAACAAATCTGTCTTGGAAGAAGTACAATCAGAATGCTCCTTAGAAGCAAAGATGGCGAGACTATGTCTCACATACTTTGGGCATGTTATCAGGAGGGATAAGTCCCTGGAGAAGGACATCATGCTTGGTAAAGTAGAGGGTCAGCAAAAAAGAGGAAGACCCTCAACAAGATGGAATGACACAGTGGCTGCAACAATGGCCTCAAACATAACAATAATTTTGAGGATGGTGCAGGACTAGGCAGTGTTTTGTTCTGTTGTACATGGGGTCGCTAGGAGTCGGAACTGACTCAAGGGCACCTAACAACAACAACACAAAAGCTGCTTATGTTGTTCACATTTCTCTCTCATCCATCCTTCAATGCCACCTTTTCAAGGTTCTAGCCTTAATTTTCTCTACTTGTCATTGGACACATTCCACCTGAGCAGGGATTCCATTCCTCCCCCATGCCTCAATTATCATCTACATGCTAATGAATCCAATAGCTCCCATATGGTCCTCACATTTCAGCAACATGGTACCAGACAGGAAACCCTGGTGGCGTAGTGGTTAAGATCTACAGCTGCCAACCAAAAGGTCGGCAGTTCAAATCGACCAGGCATTCTTTGAAAATTCTATGAGGCAGTTCTACTCTGCCCTACAGGGTCGCTGTGAGTAGGAGTTCAATGGACGGCAGTGGGTTTCGGCACCAGATAACCATCTCCAAAGCACTCCAGGAAAGGGAGACCAAAACACAGTAGCCTTGCCTAATTCTCTATTTAATAAGCATACTATATATTGAAGAACTACTCAAAAAAAAAGGAAAAAAAAAAGGCAAGAAAACCAGTTCTTTTTACCTTTTTACATACAGTAAGCTTTCCTCTGCATTATTGACTAACCTGATGATACTCTATTTGGTAAAATCCACTGGAAAAGAAATGCATTCTGAGTGACTGGTCTCCGCACTGCTTGGGGAAATGGTGACCGACACTGTGTTAGCACACCTGTGTATCACCCGCCCTGTGTAAGGCTTTCCAGAGTTGCCCAGGTGAGAAACACCTTGGCCACAAATCAGCATCAGCACTTGCCAGTGTCAGCCCCTGTGACTTTCCCATCGGGCCTCATGCTACAAATCACTGTTGATCTCCTCTCCCTGTAGCATCTTAGTATCTATGGCACGTCTCTTACGATCAGCAGTTATACGTTCTCCAGGATAACCGGTGACTTTGGGGTCTCTTCCGCGGCTGTCAAAGTGAGTTTAAATGATAGCGTAACCTCTATTTTAAGTCAGGGCATCGCAAGGTACCCTCTTGAGGACACTTATCCAGATGTGTTTGTGTAACTCAGGGACAGAAGCAGAACAACTGATGCTTAGTCTTATGGCATACAAAAGAAAAAATAAATTGTGAACATATAATCTCAAAACCCTGGGGAAGATATAGTTGATTTTGCCATGACAAAATCTTTCCTTGAAGTCACCTGCCCAAGATTAGGTTCATTATGATGGCAGGGGATCTGCTCACTAGAGATTCAGTGAGGGCTTGATAGGAAAAAAAAAAAGGCAAACCAGTTGTCATTGAGTTGACTCTGGCTCATGGCAACCCAGAATGTGTCAGAGTAGAACTGTGTGCCATCGGGTTTTTAACGGGGATTTTTCAGAAGAAGATGGACAGGCTTTTCTTCAGAGGCACCTCTGGGTGGATTCAAACCGCCAACCTTTCGGTTAGTAGTTGAGTGCTACACTGTCTGTACCACCCAAGGATTATTTGTTGTTGTTGGGTGCCCTCGAGTCGATTCTGACTCACAGCAGCCCTACAGGCTGGGGTAGAACTGTCCCACAGATTTCCAAGGCTGTAATCTTTACAGAAGCAGACTACAGCATAGTTCTCCAGTGGAGCAGCTGATGGGTTCGAACCTCAGACCTCTGGGTCAGCAGTTGAGCTCTTCACCATTGCACCACCAGGGCTCCTGAAGGATTCTTTGGGGTTGTTAAAAGGAGCCCTGGTGGTGCAGTGGTTAAAGTGACGGACTGCTAACCCAAAGGTCAGCAGTTCAGAACCACCAGTGGCTCCAAGGAAGAAAGATGTGGCAGTTGGATTCCATAGAGATTTATCCCTTTGGAAACTCTATGGGGTCACTATGAGTCGGAATCAACTCAACAGCAGTAGGGTTTTTTGTGGTTGTTGTTATGGGGGATACAAGGTTTCCTCTCCCTGACTGCTGCACACTTTTTGGTCTTCCGTGCTCCAGAGCTGACCTTGTGCTAGAGCCGTTTACGCACATGTCTAAATCTCTAGACTGTGGGCTTCCGGAGGTCTGACGCTCCTTTTATTATCAACTCTTGCCCCATCTTGCACAAAAGGGAAGAAAGCATTGGGGAAAAGCAGAGTGAGTTTGAGCAAAGCTACAATGATTTGGCAATCAGTTTGGATGCTTTATCTCCTCTGTACGTTGGCACTGTGTTCAGCTAAGGAATTTAATTCAGTCTAAATCATGAAAAAATAAAACATTAATCGCATTCTCATTTCAGAAGGAGAAACCATTGTTTCGGATGAAATAAAATCAGAACATCTGAATGGGCCATTTCCTTTACCGAAAGCAGCCATCCGCTTCTTGTTCACTCTCAGAGATCACACTGACACTCGGCCCATGATAATTATTTTTAAAAACTATGTTGAGTAAATGTACCTGAGTGCTTATGACCTATATCTTTTCCTCGAGTTTCTCTTCCTCTCAACAGAGGTCACTTTCAATACTCTATCACCAGCTAAGGTATGGCTGTTTTCATAAAACACCCATTCTAAATCAAATTTATATAATCTTGAAAAAGCTCTGCTATTGCTGTTATAATTTATCAGTCTTCCTTTTTTTTTCCTTTTTGCACAGCACTGAAACATTACATATCACTGCAATATAACAAAATAAAGAAAACATCTTACAAGCTGTCATTCCAGCCCCGCTATAATCTGATGGAAAATAACATGAAAGTTGCTCTCATTTTTTGCATACAACACTCTGAAAAAGTGAACAACAAAAAACTTTAGCTCCATCTGGTAACCCCCAATTTTAGTCACTTAGCTATAATTCAAGACTAATGTACTATTCAGAGAACGAGGCAAGTTTCCCACCCGGTCTTTGATCTGTATCTGTAGCGGCACGGAATACAGCAGAAGACGCTTTTGCTATCAGTCTTCCCAAAAGCTCCTTGTGTCTCAAATGTTTAGCCTTGGCCACAATTCAGTGATATTCTTCTGGCCCATGTTGTATTTGATCATTGGTCTCATCAGTTGAATTAATTTTTCTGTTTTTTCTAATGACCTTTTATTCCTTTGGGTGACTGAGTACATTCTTGAAGTGGTAGAGTCATTTGGCCAAATGTGACATATCTACCCAAAAATATGATTTACTCAAATATTTTGCTGATCTCCTGCCATTTTTCAGGCACTGATCTACATACTGCGATAAAGCAGTGAAGAAAACAGACAGCATTTCCGGTCTCGTCATCACATAACTGCTCAGCTATCAACCCTTCCTAGCTATGGTCTCAACAGACAAGCGTCTTAGGTACTTTGTCACTGTTGGCATTTATTGAACCAAATGATGGGGACACAGGCCAGCAAAGGCACAGAACGTGCTAGTGCAAAACAGCCTGTGTTTGTTCTCAGAAAAACATGGGCTTGTGTTCCAATTTTCCTATTTCGAGACCTCATCCAGGTACGTAACCCCTCAGTGCATCAGGATGGTGTGCCTTTTTTAAAAATATGGAATAATAATCCATTTATCAGCGTTGTTTGGAGGATTCTGTATTTGTGTGAAATATTTTAATTTTTTACTGTGTAGGGTCGCTATGAGTCAGAATCTACTCAAGGGCAATGGGTTTGGTTTTGGTTTATGTAGCAATTAATTGACATAAGGATTAACCAACATAAGGATTAATCGACATAAAGGTTAACTGACATAAAGACGCTATAAAAGATGTGACCACTGCACTACTCCCCCAAAAAGCTTTGTACTCTAATCTGAGATCCAAAATTTAACTTAAAAAATGTGCAAAGCACTACACAATCATTCTGTCACTTTCAGCAAAATAACTTCACATGTTTCTGATTTTATAAGAATGCCATTAGACACTATGGAGAAACACCCCTGAGAAATAACCACTTCAACAGAGTCATTTCTACAGATTAATAAAGTAGAAAGCTAACCATTGCTATTTAATGAAACAACAAAAACAAAACATGGTGTCCTTCTCACCACTTGCTGGAGGCACCTACCTTGGAGAATAATGGTAATCAGTTATGTGAGGGGAGAGGGTAGCTTGGGGTCAGTTTTGGACATGGTGCCTTGGTTGGATCTGAAATTGCTGATCCTGGGCAGATACATAGGATTACATAAGACAGAAAAAGTGGGATGGGAAGGAGGTTCAGAAGGCCGAATCAAAAATGAGAAGGGTTGTCCTGGGCAAAATTACACAGAGTGAAGAACCTTAAGGCAAAATGTTATTTGCATTCAACACATAATTTTGCATCACACAACAATAAAGTATCAAAAATTACATCTTATTTTCCACCTCACGCCATTCATGTATTTCCGTTGCCTGTTAGATTCATAAGGAGCCCTGGTGGCGCAGTGGTTAAGAGTTCGGCTGCTAACCAAAAGGGTAGTTCAAATCCACCAGGCGCTCCTTATAAACCCTATGGGGCAGTTCTCCTCTGTCCTACAGGGTTGCTGTGAGTCAGAATCGACTCCAGGACAATGGGTTTTATGGGTTAGATTCACGTGAGGGGGCAGGGTTGGGCAGCTGGTGCATGGAGTAGTTTTCTGTCTCGTCCTGGCACCTGCGCATGAACTGCTCCATGACTATGCGGATCTTCCCATGACTGTGTCCCCGTGGGGCAGTCAACAGCCACACGGCCCCAGTTTGAGTGAGTGGAAGCTTAAGTGAAGGTTATCAGTGTGCTCAACGTGTAGGCTCTCCTGGAGGGCTGCAAACAGGACTCACCATGCTGTTACCTTCTCAGTGGGCTGGCGCTGGGCATGAAAGAGCTCTGAGGTGCTTCCTGTGATGACACCCTCATTAGTCAAGAGAACGCTGTGTGTGGGTTGCTGCGTTACTGTCAACACAATCCATCTTTAAGATTTCTAGGGACGGCTGGTTTATTTATGTTCATAAATCCTATCGTATCTTTCCTGTATCCAGCTCTGCAGGGAATGAGACGTTGTGGAGTAGCAGTTTCAGACCTGGCACAAATAGCCCTTGTTTAGGAGATGTGTAATAAAGCGGATGTTTGGAGAGGAAGCAGATTCTGGATAAGTTCCCAAGTGAGATGTCTCAAGACCCGTTATTTCTCTGTTGAATCAAACATGCGATGCAATCCTCTAGGAAACTGATCTCCCACCGTCACAGCCAGTGGTTTATGTCAGTCAAATTAATTAGTTAGTAGATAAGCAAAGAAACAAGAAGTAAAACAGCTTAGCCACTGTTTTGGGGGCTCCACTCTCAAGAGCTTGGTCATCCGTTAAACACTGTTGGGATCATTTAAAGGTCTTTCTCATATGGAAAGTGATATGAAACATACTCTTGGAAATACAAATTATTGAAAGGGGAGTTTACAGATTAAAGTTTATGGAGTTAATTTTTACTTACTAGATGTCCCTTTGATGACTGAGGTGTTCCTGACCCAAGCCATGATCTTCTCAATTGTCTCATATGCATGCAAAGGCTGAACAATGGAAAAAGGAAGACCGAAGAAGCATTGATGTATTTGAATTATGGTGTCGGCAAAGAATACTGAATACACCACACACTGTCAGAAGAACGAACAAATCTGTCTTGGAAAAAGTACAGCCAGAGCGCTTCTTAGAAGAGAGAATGGCTAGACTTTGGCTTGCTTACTTTGGACACAGCATTGGGAAAAATCAATCGCTAGAGGAGAATACCATGCTTGGTAAAGTAGAGGGCCAGCAAAAATGAAGGAAACCGTCCATGAGATGGATTGATAAAATAGCCACAACAGACTCCAACAGACCAATGATTATGAGGAAGACAGGGGACCTCGCAGTGTTGTGTTCTGTTGTACATAAGAGCGCCAGGAGTCGGACTGGGCAAGACAGCAGCTAACAAAGACAACAGACGTCTGTAGCAAGTAATAAAATCACAGCTACAAGCATGCTGCATATCTCAGACACTATGACGTGTTGGGTTTACATCCTGGTGCTACCATTTCGAGACTGGAGGACGGCGGCATGCTATCTCACTTCTGTAGGTCTTAAATTCTCTTAAATATAAAATGGGGATAAAATGGTGTTTGAGGGATATTTGCATAAGAGTACATAGAAAATGCCCAATTACAGTAAGTATTCAATAAAGACAATCGTCATAGAAACATTTAAAATACACTGACTATACTTTCACCGATATTAATCAGTCCTATATGTTTGTAATTCCTAGAATTTTTTCTTTCTTTCCAAAATAACCTGACACAACTTGGAGCAGTTAAGGACCTCATTTGCAAAATGAATCTTCTGTGTCTTATTTAATGCTGTTTTTCTGAGGCCGAGTCTAAGCGACAGGCATGTGTCTAAGAACCATGTACGGGATCCAAGCAGCAAACGGCGTGTAATGAGAAACGAAATATTCAATGCCTCGAATTTTCTCTGAACAAAAATTTAATATAGATCCAATAATTAACATTTGGGGAAGGAGAGTTTTAATAGTGGCTCCAGGCAAAACAATCTTGCTCAATTAAGATTGCACAGTTAAAATTCCCACTCTTGGGTTTACTTTGGACTACCTGGAAAATATAACTTTGAAGCATTAATTAATGGACCAAAAAAAATTAAAATTTTAAAAAGCAGTCAATACTACAGAAAACAGATACAAATAATAGTATAGAAATAACTAATAAGCAGACACAAACAACTGTGTTACAATCTATAGAGAAGAGCCTATGATTGCTCCTATACGTAGTGATGGCTTTGGCCTGGTTTCTTCCCGGTACCGTTCAGGCCCAGGTCTCTGTGTCTGTTCTCAGATTCCCCACCCCTCCCAACATTCCCGGATCATGAAATAAAACCAAAATCACCAACCTTGACACTGCACTTTTCAAAAGTAATGAAAAATGAACAAACTCAATTTTCAGCTTTATTCATTACAACTAAAACTAAAATTAAACATCAGTGCTTTCGAAATCACACTGTGCATTTTCAATGAGAAAGGGTAACTGCTTTATAAACACAGATCTTGTTTAGCATCTATCTGGTTATTCAAGAGTTTTATCCTCAGATGCTAAGCTTCTTGTATATGTTACCCACACAGAAGTCAACTTATTATTATTTTTTTAAAGTTCAAAAGTTTTCTGATTGACTAGATTTCTATTTTAAATTTAACCAGGGAACAGAACCATTTTTAAAAAATACAATTGGATGAGAACTTTGATATCTTAAAATTAATCTTCGATTCTTCAGAATTATGGCCATTATTATATGCTATAGTTTAGGAGAAGTCTTTTAAAGTTTGAACTTCATTAAAAATAGAAACCAGGTTTGTGAAACTCAGCATGTATTCTAAAAGGAGTTTGTATGTTTGTACAATTAGGCAAACATCTTCCCGCAAGAAGGAAGCTCGGAACGCGTTCTAAGCACACAGGTGAAAACCCCACCACAAACACAGGAGCCCAAGCCAGCTGTCTACGGTCAGTTCCTGCAGAATAGGAGCTTTGCTTTTGCCTTTCATTGGCAGTATGGATTGAACCGTACCCCAAAAGTATCTATTGAAACCCTAATCCCTGATGGCGCAGTGGTTTAGCACTCAGCTGCTAACAGAAAGGCTGGTGGTTTGAACCCATAAGCTGCTGCATGGGAGAAAGATGTGGCAGTCTGCTTTTGTAAAGATTATAGCCTTGGAAACCTATGTGGAGCATGAGGTGCACTGGCTGGGAATCAAACCTGGGTCTCCCATGTGGAAGGTGAGAAATCTACCACTGAACCATCCGGGTACTCAAAACCAAACCAGTTGCCCTCATGTAAGTTCCAACTCATGGCGACCCCGTGTGGGTGTCAGAGTAGAATTGTACTCTATAGGGATTTCAATGGCTGATTTTTTGGAAGTAGATTGCCAGGCGTTTCTTGCTAGGCACCTCTGGATGGTTTTCAACTCCCAATCTTTCGGTTAGTAGCCAAACAATTAAGCTTCTGCACCACCCAGAGACTTCATATCAATTATAAAACCAAAAACAAACAAACAAATCCGACTCATAGCCACCCCATAGGACAGAGTGGAGCCGCCCCACAGGGTTTCCAAGGAGCACCTGGTGGATTCGAACTGCCAACCTTTTGGTAAGCAACCGTAGCTCTTAACCACTGTGCCACCAGGGTTTCCTATCTCCTCACAGTATGTGGGAAATGTACCCTGATTGGTAAGATTCTCTTCTAAAATGAGCTTTTCTTTAGAAAGCACCTTTCTTCATTTTCTTTAGCGTTTAAAGACTATCAACTAATCGTTCGCGATGGAAACATCGTGGCAACCTGGAAAGGAAACCCAACGAGTCTTATCACGAGGGAGTCCCAGGCCCCAGCTTGTCCTTCCACGGTCTCTCCTCCAGACCCTTTCAGTAACCCAACGAGGCTATGGGCTCAGGGACAGTGAACGGCCCTCACTGTCCTGGTCCCTGCTGCAAATTACAAACAGATGTTTGTTGCTTTGGAACCAGATGTTAGCACATCAGCAAGCGTTGGAGCCCATCACTGGTACACGGAACATGCTGCTACCTGAATGTCAGTCCAGGTGTGTCTTCAGCTTCCCCTGTGCTGCTCCCTCTCGCCTTCCATTTCTTCCCTTGTAAGCCTTGCTGATCCAGAAGATCTAGGCCTGTTGGTCGTTACTGACATTTGGGAGTTAAAAGGGCCCCAAACAAATTGCCAAAATTAACTGCCATGTGGTTGCTAGGAAGTTGCAGTCTTATAATATTTGTCTACCAAGTTTGGAAGTTTTTATTGCCTTAGAGATTTTGGTAATAAAATTTTGTTACATTCCTTTCAAGCTTTGTTCCTAGTGACAACATATCTCAGTTTCAAAAGTTGACAATCTGGCCTTTTCCATGAGTATCAAAATACCCTCATCGAGAAATCGTCTCTAATGCTTCACACCTTCGGATAACTTGAAAAAATTAGTAGATGAGTTTAATGGAGATTTGCTTAAATATACTAGTGTACTTATTAGATAGGTCCTAAGTATTTAATTTTTTTAAATCTCTTCCCTAAATAATTACTGATCAATAACTACAAATAAATATTTATGGAAAAGAGTAGACTTAAATAGCAAATGATCCTTCTAAGATACTAGGGTTTAAATATACACCACCAAAGCCGAAAGTAAACAGGCACTGTGTAAGCTGAGGTTACTTGGGTTCAAACATTTTATTCTACATCACTAGCCTTTTGCCAAAACCCATCATTCTCAGAGACAGAAACGCATGAAGAGGGAAACCAAAGGGAAACTGGGAAGTGGGAGAACGCTGGCCAACTCGCGTGGTCACTGCTGCTCAGCATAGGGTTTTTAGCCCACAGGTAACAATCTCACCGGAGAAAAAGCTCACCAACCTGCCGCCCAGTGGGTCACCAGTTACCGCTCCCCTGCTTTCAAATACTAAGAAAAATACACTTCTGCTTCTCAGTTCTATTACAAACAACTGCGTTGCAGTTCTGATCTAGTTAGGAGAAATGAACATTGTACTCCTGGCCTTCTTACACCATTTGTTGTCGTTGTTAGGTGCCGCCGAGTCTGTTCGGACTCATAGCCACCCTGTGTACAACAGAACAAAACACTGCCTGGTCCTGCTCCATCCCACAATCATTGCTACGCTTGAGCCCATTGTTACAGCCACTGTGTCAACCCGTCTCGTTGAGAGTCTTCCTTTTTTTCACTGACCCCTCTACCTTACCAAGCATGATGTCCTTCTCTAGGGACTGGTCCCTCCTGATGACATGTCCAAAGTACATGAGACAAAGTCTCACCATCCTGGCTTCTAAGGAGCACTCTGCCTGTACTTCTTCCAAGACAGATTTGTTTGTTCTTCTGGCAGTCCATGCTATGTTCAACATTTTTCACCAACACCATCATTCAAAGGCATCGATTTTTCTTCAGTCTTCCTTATTTGTTGTGTAGCTTTTACATGAATATGAGGTGACTGCAATACCATGGCTTGGGTCAGGCGCACCTTAGCCTCCAAGGTGACATCTTTGTTTTTTAACACTTTAAAGAGGTCTTTTGCAGTGTGTCTGCCCAGTGCAATATGTCATTTGATTTCTTTACTGCTGCTTCCATGGGTGTTGATTGTGGATCCAAGTAAAATGAAATCTTCGACAATGTCAACTTATTGCTTATTGGTCCCGTTATGAGGATTTTTGTTTCCTTTAAATACTGTTCAACAGGATAGAAAGTCACAGGATGGTACAGAGAGTTTGGACTTTATCTCCAAAAGAGCATTTATTAAGTAAATGTACTATGTTTGTGTGTAAATGTGCCTGTATATACAAAGTTCATGGCGACCAAAAAAATCCCATTGAATTTTACGAACGAAAGTAAGTGTTTTGTCTTTTTCAGGAAGAGACAGCTGAGTGTTGGCAATCCTCTCTAC
>NW_004444029.1:2502755-2503897 GCF_000243295.1 Trichechus manatus latirostris
TATATCCTGTTCCCTTCATTCTCCCTTGCTCCTGAACGGGTGAGACCAGTGGAGTATCTTAGATGGCTGCTCACAGGATTTTAAGACCCCAGACGCTACTCACCAAGGTAGAATGTAGAACATTGTCTCTATAAACTGTGTCATGCCAATTGAGCTAGATGATCCCCAAGACCATGGCCCCCAGGGCCCTCCGCCCAGCAATTCAGTCCCTCAGGGAGTTTGAATGGGTCTATGGGGCTTCCATGACCTTTCCTTGTACAAGTTGTGCTAGCTTCCCCTGTCCTAAACAATGTTTTTGTCTCAGTTATATGCCTTGCCATCAAGCAGACTAAGTCTAAAATGTTTTTTATGAGCGTCCAAGGATAGCTAGTCAACCCTCTCTGGGTCGTCTCAGCTCCAGCCCCAACTTCTCTAATTCCACCGACCATGCCTTATATGACAGGTTTGGGTTCTCTGTACTCTTTTCTTAACATGTTTCAGTTAAGTCTATATTTCTCCTTAAATGGGGTGGCCTGAAACTAACTCAAGTCTCCCAACACAACCAATTTAAACAAACAAATTCCTAATACTTATCGAATGCTTATTATGTGCTAGACATTATGCTCTGCACTTAATATCCTTATCTCATTTAATTCTCTCGGTAACTCAATAAAGGAAGCCTTATGAAGAAAAGGAATTAAATTTCAAAATGCTAAGTAAACTGCCCAAGAACACGTAGCTCACGTCAGAATGTGGGTTTACATCCAAGCAGTTTAATCCTAATGCTTGAGAAGACAAAATTGTCAGTGGATTCTGTCCTGAGTCTGATACATAAAAGTAACTATCCCCTTGATGCCCTGTGCGCTGAATCATGCTAAGCTATTTATGCTGATATTCTTCTCCAACCAAAGGTCTGTTGTTGTTGTTGTGTGCCGTCGAGTCGATTCTGACTCACGAGGATCCCATGTGACATAGGAGAACTGCCCCATAGGTTCCGTAGGCTGTCATCTTTAAGGGAGCAGATTGCCAGGTGTTTGACCCACAGAGTAGCTAGATGGATTCAAACTCCAACAAAGGTAGGACAGTGCATTTCAACATTATTAGACATAAAGCTGAGCCCTGGTGGCACAGTGGCTAAGAGCTCGGCTGCTAACCAAAAGGTC
>NW_004444029.1:2504990-2505832 GCF_000243295.1 Trichechus manatus latirostris
CCTGATTTGGAGCATGTACTCAGCTGGAAGCTTCTCCCCCCTCCCAGGTGTGTCAGAATTGCCATCGTGTGCTGGGTAAACACGTGCACTCAGCCCGAGGTGGATTAACCAGTAAGGAAGGTATGCACCAGCTCGCACTGAGCGAGGTACACACGGGCTTAACTGTATGTACTTGCTAATCTGTGGCGAGTAATTTCACATGGGTTTCACCACGTCTCTGGCATGGTGGGGGACAGGTGAAGTTGTGTACTGCAGATGGTGGGAAGGCACAACTGGGACCGAGCATAGCTTGCTTATTGGGTAATCCAGCCCTGACGCCCACACGGGATTGCTGATGGATTTCTCAGTTTTATGTATGTTTCTTGTTGTTGTTGTCAGGTGCCGTCGAGACGGTTCTCACTCCCAGCGACCCCGTGGACAACAGAACGAAACGCTGCCCCGTCCTGCGCCGTCCTCACAATCGTTGTTATGCTTGAGCCCATCCTTGCAGCCACTGTGTCAATCCATCTCCTTGAGGGTCTTCCTCTTTTTCAATGACCCTCTACTTTACCAAGCATGATGTCCTTTTCCAGGGACTGATCCCTCCTGACAACATGTTCAAAGTATGTGAGACGCAGTCTTGCCATCCTCGTGTCTAAAGAGCATTCTGGTTTTATGTCTTCCGAGCCAGAATTGTTCGTTCTTTTGGCAGTCCATGGTATATTCAATATTCTTTGCCAACACCATAATTCAAAGGTGTCAATTCTTCTTCAGTCTCCCTTTTCATTGTCCAGCTTTCATATGCATATATGTTTCTTAGTTTTGGTCAATACCAGTTTAACCCTTTCTTCAAAGTCAAGTAC
>NW_004444029.1:2507878-2513674 GCF_000243295.1 Trichechus manatus latirostris
GCTACAAGAGCCCATGCTGGGGTAAGTCAGGGAAAAAGCACCTCCCTTCCCCTCGCAAAAGTCAGCGAGGTGACTTACACAGCTTGATATGTCTTTGGAGGACAAAAAAAATGTGCATGTAGCCCCTGAAATGGGTCTTGGGAGCTCACGCATTTAATTACTGTCAGACCCACAGAAAGCTACAATGACTTTTCATAAAATATTAAAATAGATACTTGTGAGGACATCTTGCTAACAGATCTTGACACTGTCTTGTCAGGGAGTTACAGCCGTGCAGATAAGGTGACACTGGACCTGCCTTGGAGGAAAACCATCTGACCATCTGCCCACCTGAGCAGGCACAGTGTTGTTCTTCCCTGACACATCACTTGGGGAGCAGCACCAAGGCTCCCCACCCTCATCTGTAGGGCGGGAGATGGCAATGAGCTCTGTGCTATGATACCTGGAATAAATAATTCTGTGTCGGTGCATTTACGAAAATAAACATAGTTGCAGGATTCTCCGGAAAGAACTGGGAGACCATAGGTGTACTGAGCTAGTAATCAGTGCTTGGAGAAGGATTAACTTTAATTTCCTGGAAAATAAACACTAGAATCTTCCCAAGGGGCTAGTCTCCCCGTGTTTCACTTGAGATAAAATATGCAGATGTAAAACTCATGTCTGTGGGCCTCAACAGGACAGACAGAAGGACCCCCATGGGGAAGCTGGGATGGGATGCTTGTAGTCTAACAATAGAAATACCCACAGACAAAAATAAATATGGGAAGCCTCTGCTTTACATGATTTGGTGGCCACTCTTAAGTAAGTTACCTTATTAATCCCCAGCCACCCCTCAGAGTAAATATTATCACCATGCTATCTCCACTAGGTTTCATAAGTTGTCAAGATCACAGAGCGGGCATCTCTGAAGCAGGATTCAAACGCTACCCTGCCAGACTTCAAAGCCCATCTTCTCTCCTTCACAGCATTTGGAAAGAGTTTTGCAGATATTACACTGCTGGAAAGTTGATCTCTTCTCTCTCAAAGTCAGGGAAATCTATCAAACCTCTTCTGACACAGAAGGACGGAGATGAAGAGATCTTGAATCAAGAATTCATAGGCAACCTTCACAGGTGTTTGACACGCTAAGACAGGGGTTTTTCACCTCCAGATTTACAGTAGGAAATAGAAACAAATATTGTTAGAGCTATAGAAATGTAGTTTATGAGGAATTTTTATTTTAATTCCCAATACTAAGCAATGAAAGACACTTAGAATCCTCTACAATTAGCATACTAACACCATAGAAGGACACTGCTAATTTGGATTAACCAGCGGCGCACCAAAATGTCTACCTCTCTGAAGAAAGTCAACAAAGTAACAGCAAAAGGATGATGAGGAGACAAGAACCCAGCTGGAGAGACTGTCTCCTCCAGATCGGACTAAAGGATTTACGAATACCCTAATTCGGAACATTTATTAGCAGGTTATCCATGTTGGTCAGTAGTACGGTTTCAGCCTTTCGTCATTGCTGTTGTCTTTATTAAATCATTATGGAAATGCAGAGTTAAAAGAAATCATTTGGGTCTACGTCACAAGGGTGGACCCAATTATGTCTTGGTCAGCCAACGTTCTGGTACCCAAAGCAGGGAGGTACAGTGAGCAGCCCCCTCACGGAGGACAGATGGACTGGTCTGACATACCGTATGCTAGCATAGGTCAACATCTAGGTGCAAATTAGAGTCTCTGGGTGGTATAAACGGTTAAAATGCACAGCCGCTAACCAAAATGTTGGAGGTTCAACTCCACCCAGGCATGCCTCAGAAGAAAGGCCTGGTGATCTGCTTTCAAAAACTCAGCCGTTGAAAACACCATGGAGCACAGCTGTACTCTGACATACATGGAGTTTCAGGAGTTGAAACTGACTCGATGGCAAGGTTTTGTTTTTTTTTTTTATCATTTGAGTAAATCATACATACTTGGCATACTTCTTGAAATGAAATATTCGGAACTAATTTTACTTTTTTATATCATCAAAATGGAAAAAATGTTTCAATATATAAAGATGTTCCCAATTAAAATACACATCTGACTTAATTAAGCTATGTTTTTTCACTATATAGTATTAACAGAGAGATTTAAATCAGGGAAAATATCAGCTTGGCAGAATTTCTGACGTCTCCTTGACAGCAGACTGATCAGGAAAGGAAGCATAGTGGGGAAATTTAGTAAAAATCAGTAAGTAAAGTCAAACTAAATTATCCTAAATATAATACTGCTCTAAGACTTTTTTACTAAAAGCAATGAAAATAGTCAGTTCTCAGCATCTTATAATTAAAATATGTATTTTTTTATAGCCATACTTTCAAATAAAAAAAATAAACTGGTTGATGTTACAATCTAATTGTCTATTTTTTTTTTAGAAATTTACATTAAAAGTACTAATAGAGTCTATGAACTCTTTTTGGACACAATTTAAAGAAAAAAAGTATATATTCTTACTATGTAGCATCTGTACTAAAGACTTTTGTTGAGAAAGAAGAATACAGGATATCGAGACTGACGTAGAGTAAACTCCCCTATCAGGTGGAAGATACAGCGTAGACGACCCATAATATCCCTCTTTGTGTTGGTTGTTAAGTGCTGTCGAATCAATCCCGACATAGCGACTCCACTTACAGCAGAATGAAACACTGCCAGGGCCTGCGCCATGCTCACAACCATTGCTATGTTTGAGCCCTGTCATGGATTGAATTGTGTCCCCCAAAAAATGTGTGTAGCAACTTGGCTAGGTCATGACTCCCAGTATTGTATGATTGTGTAATCTGATGTGATTTCCTTATGTGTTGTAAACTCCACCACTATGATGAGGTTATATGTGATCTCCTTATGTATTATAAATTCTATCACTGTGATGAGGTTACACTGATGAGGTTTACAAAATTAGATAGTGTCTTAATCCAATCGCTTTTGAGATATAAAAGAGAGAAGTGAGCAGAGACACATCGGAACCTCATACCACCGAAAGCAGTGCTGGGAGTAGAGTGCATCCTTTGGACCTGAGGTTCCTGCGCAGAGAAGCTCCCAGACCAAGGGAAGACTGATGACATGGACTTTCCTCTAGAGCCAATGGAGGAAGCATTCCCCTGGAACTGAAGCCCTGAATTTGTAGCCTACTGGACTGTGAGAGAATAAATTTCCCTTTGTTAAAGCCATCCGCTAGTGCTATTTCTGTTACAGCAGCACTAGATGACTAAGACAAGCCCATTGATGTAGCCACTGTCAATCCATCTCATTGAGGATCTTCCTCTTTTTTGCTGACCCTGTACTTTACCAAGCATGATGTCCTTCTCCAGGGACTAGTCCGTCCTGATAACATGTCCAAAGTACGTGAGACGAAGTCTCACCATCCTCACTTCTAAGGGGCACTCTGGTTGTACTTCTTCCAAGATAGACTTGTTCTTATCCTTTACCGATTCTTATTAGTCTAGTGTCTGGTATCTTCCCTATGTTGATTGTTACAGAAATAAGGGGGAGGAGGTGGTACTTTTCTAAATTTAAGTCGTATCTCACAATTGCATCATCTGTTCAGAACTGTATAGCATCATTATTTCTCATCACTTCAACCAGAAGAGAAATTGTGAATGAAATGGTGTATAGTTTACTCCCTGGTTCCAATCAATTGCTATAAAGTAGCTGTAGAGGAAGAACTAACTTCAAAAAGAAAGAAAGAGAGAGAGAGAAAAGGAACAAAGGAAGAAAAGAAGAATGGAAGGAAGAGAGGGAGGAAGGGAGAGAGAGAGAAAGGGAAGAAAGGAGGGAGAGAGGGAGGGAGGGGAGGGTGGAGAAGGGAGAGAGGGAGGAAGGAAGGGAGGAAGGAAGGAAGGAAAAGAGAGAGAAAGAAAAGAAAATGAAGTATGTGGGGGTGGAGGAGAGGGAGGTATTTCCCTATTAACTCTTCACACAGCCACAGAATCCCAAAAGCATGTTTATACTCCAGCCCTTCCCGGGATCAGAGAAGAGACGTTCACATGAGGAGGTCAGAAGCCAGGTGAGGCATCACAAGCTTCCACTCTCTGGGTGGAATCTTGAAGAAACTCCTTCCGCTGAAAGTCTTCACGTTTACAGAATGCGACTTTAAAGAAAAATGACCGTGAGGTGCATTTCATTCTCCTCTACAACAACACAAGACATAACGGCTTGCTTCACGGGAGCTGAAATAGACAGATTCTTCATTAAATGCACAGAAGGTGATTTCTCCCTGGGGAATCTCAGTTGTGAAGCCGACAGAATTGACTGATAGGTGCTCACTCTCATGATGAACCAGGCACCATCATAAGAAAGATCAGAGAATGGCTCAGTGGAAGGACTGCAGCTTCGAGCTGCAGTCAGCCCACACTGACCTGCCAGGACCCTGCCCTGTGAGGTGACATCCCCCCCAGCCCGGCCCCCCGCCCACCTGCTGTGACCCAGTGGCTGAGGGGGTCCTGCCATCCCAGACTCTCAGTGTGATTCTGCAGTGAATATGTATGAGAGGCTAATCTGCAAGGATTCAGTGAAAAGTAAGTGTTTTGATGAGGAAGACTGAAATAACAAGAAGGGAGGAGTGAGGAGATGGGGTAAATATACCATCATCCCTGATTACTCTGCAAGGGGAGCAGACACCAGGCCCTCTTCTCCTTGAAGTGTGTGGTTTTACTTCCTTGCCCGTTCTGAGCATGCCACGGGCAGCTGAGAGAAGGAAGTCAAGCCTGTCCGCGCGGTTTACTGTAAGTGGAAAATGAACAGTTCACGTGCAGGTCTCCTGCCACAACTTTTAAAATCATCGTTAAGCCTGCATTTTGAAGAGTTTTTTTCTTTTTAATTTCTTAGCAAGAAACCTTCTAATTTCCCTACTGACCACAAATGATTCTCTACATTTAATCCATCGTATTCACTAGTTTTACCTCGATTTTTTATTTTTAAAAAGTCCAAAGCAAATCATTTGAGAAATGGAAAAAAGAAAGAAAAAAAAAAAAGCACAATAGTGTATGTGTGTGTGTGCTTGCTTTTTCATATCTCTATTATCCCTGAAAGTGAAGAGGACTGGAAGCCCTTACTGATAAAGATCAAAGACTACAGCCTTCAGTATAGATTACACCTTAACATAAAGAAAACAAAAATTATCATCACTGGACCAATAAGCAACATCATGATAAACGGAGAAAAGACTAAAGTTGTCAAGGATTTCATTTTACTTGGATCCACAATCAACACCCATTGGAGCAGCAGCCAGGAAATCAAATGACGCATTGCATTGGGCAACACTTTAAAGCATTGAAAAGCAATGATGTCACTTTGAAGACTAAGGTGCACCTGACCCAAGCCAAGATATTTTCAATCATCTCATATGCATGAGAAAGTTGGACAATGGATAAGGAAGACCAAAGAAGAATTGACACCTTCGAATTATGGTGTTGGCCAAGGATATTGAGTACACCATGGACCACCGGAAGAATGAACAAATCTATCTTGGAAGAAGTATAGACAGAATGCTCCTTGGAACCAGGATGGCAAGACTTCATCTCACATTCTTTAGACATGGTATCGGGAGGGACCAGTCCCTGGAGAAGGACATCATGCTTGGTAAAGCAGAGGGTCAGTAAAAAAGAGAAACACCATCAATGAGATGGATTGACACAGTGGCTGCAACAATGGTCTCAAACATAACAATTGTGATGATGGTGCAGGACCGGGCAGTGTTTCCTTCTGTTGTACACGGGGTCGCTATGAGTCAGAACTGACTTGAAGGTACCGAACAACAACAACAACGTTATC
>NW_004444029.1:2514075-2517794 GCF_000243295.1 Trichechus manatus latirostris
AGAAGTGTGAAGGGCAGAGGTGGAGTGTTGTAGTGGAAGAAACCCCTAGTAGTTATCTTGGGCAATGGATTAACAGCTGATAGTCTCTTATCTATAAAATGTGTACAACAATGGGCCCTTCTTTCCTTATGAGGTTCCCTGGAGTATAAAATTCAATGATGCACGTGAAAGTACGTGAAGCACTGGTAGCATAGCTTCCAGCCTTGGACAACAAACAAGTCACTACAGTATGACAGACAAACTGACAGACGATGAGATGGATTGACACAATAGCCATAACAATGGACTCAAACATACCAAACATCCTGAAGATGGCGCGGGACCTGGCACTGTTTCATTCTGTTGTACATGGGGTCACCAAGAGTCTGAGCCAACTCAAGAGTAACTACCAACAATAGGAACCAATAATGTGAAAGTATTTTATAAACGCCTATTGTATTTTTATGCAAATAACATACACCTTCCATGTTTGTTTGCCAACTGGCTCCCTCCCTCCTGGAGGTATTTTCTTAAGAGTCTTTTTGTTGCTGTAAAAAAAAAAAATTAGCATAGCATGCTTAGGAAAATACCTGGAGGGGGGAGGAGCAGTTGGCAAACAAACTAGAAGGTCGTTTTTATTTATGTAAAAATAAGGTAAGCGCTCTACACAGGTGTTCCCTGTGAATACCATTGACGGTACCCACTCATGTCCCTGTCTGTTTTCTCATCAATAAACGAAAAGGGTGGAGCTAGATCCTGTCTTAGGGTTGTGAGGAGATCCAAGCATAATTTTCTTTTTCTGTAAAAATAGGTCATGGGCTGAAGGTATGCCACAGGTAGTTGTAAAGTCAAAGGTGAGGGACCAACAATACACAGAGAGAAGGGGGCAGTGTGACCGGGAGAAGGTGGCAGTGAAGGAACAGAGGGTGCCAAGCTCATAGTAGTTAATAATTATTTTTCCAAACAATGGAATCAAGAGCATAATACAATTTTGAGGTGGACAACAACTGCTGTATTATCAGGTTTTGTGAATAAAATGACTCAGGAAGAATTAAGACTTAGTTGGGGCCTTGAAATGACCACAATCATTGTCCCAAAGGCTGTCTGATTCTTGGGCTTCTTGGTTTCTCAGTCTCTCTTTGTCTGTCTCTTCATGAGATTTAGACCTTCTCTCTCTCTTTTCCAACTTCTTTCTGCTTATTCCTGTTGGCCTTCAGATCCCTCCATGAATCTTTATGTGCACAGAATATGTGGAGGTGAACACGAGAGCTTGCATTGGCCTAGATGCCATTAGCTGTAGCTTCTCCATTCTAAAGTGTATTCTGCCACAAAGATATGACAAGATCTGATCAGTGGCTGGGGAGGCCAGTGCTGTAAATTCAAATTAGAAAATAACTTCACTATAGCAGATGCTTGGTTTAATTGGGTAAAAAAAAAGAAAAACTCAGGGTCTTCTCAAAAGAAAATAAAATAGGCAAAAGAAGAAGTCCCTTTAATATTGGGCTGTGTGGAAGTCTATTGAGAATTCATTGCCCAGGATGTTGTGGTAGGCTTTAAAAACGGGGAAATACAGTCAGCTATTTAAAAATATTAGCATTTAGTAACTGCTTGATGTGTGCCAGGAATTATCGAGTTTAATTCTCCCATTAGGGACGAGGTTCCATTTATAGGCTCACGGTTGCCATCTTTCCTGAGGGGTCACTGTCCACTAATGCAAAGAACTGGGAAGGAACTGACACTGTGGGTTTGGGCTGAACCAGAAGATTCTGCGATATGGCCAAGACACATAACCTCTGTCTACTTTGCTCAAAAGCAATTCCTTTGAACTGGTCCTATGATGTTGCATTGCCTGGCCCATGATGCTGGCAGACACCAAGCTGGCTGAAGTTCTGTGAACCAGACAGGTCTCCAGCAGCACTGAATTACCCTAGGACTACAGGGGAACTGAGGTAGTGACAAGGGCAGCAAATGAACGGTTTCTGAATAATCTCCGGGGGGCCATTTCCATAACACCATCTCTGAAGGATTCCAAGGAGGCAGACAGCATATGCATGCCTCAGGGATCTCACGGTGTGGCATTAACAATGTGATGAATTACTAATAATATCACACAATGAGCGTCTAATTAAACTCTCCAACTCAAGAGAAGAGCCAGGAGAGCTGAGAGTGGGGATGAGGAAGGCGTCTTTGAGTCTTCCCTGGGCCATGAAGGGTGGGTCAGACTTAATGGGAAGGAGACAACAAGGCCTTCTCTCTTCCTCAGGAGAGAATAAAGCTGGAGAGTTGGCAACATAGGTCATATCCAGGCGACTGGAAGTAATATGAGAGCTCTGGTGGTACAGTGGTTAAGAGCGCGGCTGCTAACCAAAAGACTGGTAAGTCAAATCTGCCAGGTGCTCCTTGGAAACCCTATGGGGCAGCTCTACTCTGTCCTATAGAGTCGCTGTGAGTTGGAATCAACTCGATGGCAGTGGGCTTGTTTTTGTTTTTTTTTGAGGAGGGAAGTAAAATAAAACACGGGGCTGGAGTAGAGGATATATATTGCAAGAGATGTTCCTAAAAACTCAACTGAGAAGTGAATCAATTTCCTAAAAACTCAACTGAAAAATGAATCAATTTATTAACCTTGCCATATTTCTTACAGAGGCAAAAATCTGATGTTTAATCTTGTCTCTGCTACTAACTAGTTTTGTAACCTTGGGCAAGTTAATTAATTTCTCCAAAATCTATTTTTTCATTTGCAGTGCAGGGACACTTTCTGACAGAGTACGGGATATGTGCTGTTAGGTTTACATAAAGAACCTAACAGACAGCCTGGTATGTGGTTTAGACCCCTAAATGGGGGGTTTACAATTATTATTATTATAGTAATATATGTGTATGTATCATAGCAAAACATACAATAATAGTAGACTATATCCTTACTATACTGATTTTTAATTTTAAAAAATTAATTGAACTGTAGTTTTTTTTTTTTTTCAGTCTTCTCTATAAATGCTGAGGAGCCCTGGTGGTGCAATGGTTAAGTACTTGGCTTCTAACCAAAAAGTTGGCAGTTCGAACCCACCTAGTGGCTCTGTGGGAGAAAAGACCTGGCAATCTGCTCCCATAAAGATTACAGCCTAGGAAACCCTATGGGGCAGTTCTACTCTGTCACATGGGGTCACCATGTGTTGAAAATCAACTCGGTGACAACTAACAATAACAATGTATAAAGGGTAGATATTTAAATTCAATTTTAGCCATAGATTTAGTAGAAATCCTCTTCTGAGTAATTGTGTTTTTTGTTTCTTCATCGCTAAGAAGAAAGAAATGGCCGTAGAATCTGACTGAGGTCTCAAGGACACGCACGGCGGCCTTAGAATTCATTTAAATGATGCTACATCATATTTGTCATCAAGGGCTGAGACAAGGCCCTGTCTTCATCAGTTCACCCAGCGCTCCCTTTAAGTCAGGATGCCGCTAGTGCCATTCAGCGCTGGTGATCTGACTGCCTCTGCTGTGTTTTTCTATGTTCCATTTAATTTTAAAGTTCTGTTTATAAAGTACACATTTTATAAATTCCCCTAACATGTATACTTTCTATACTTAGTAATAAAAATTGAAGGGCTAACCTTTCTAATCATCTAGAACAAGTTTTAATTAATAGATGTATTGATTGTTATTTTTAAAACTTAAATCTTCTATCCAACAGAGATAATGAAAAAAATGCTTTTAAAAACATATTTCACTAATAGCAT
>NW_004444029.1:2517894-2521088 GCF_000243295.1 Trichechus manatus latirostris
AAGTACTCAGGGGAAATAAGAGTAGTGATTTCATAAACAAGATAATGGCATAAAAATGAGATTCAAAAGTGGTTTTGGGGGAATAACTTTTATTTTAAAAAAAGTTGCTGGAATTTGCTCATCAATAACTTTCACTTTCAGTGTACCGGCACCTGTTATGCAAGATGCTAATCAACAGAAACTATTAGCCAGAATGCTATGGGTTCAAATCCACACGGAGGTGCCTCAGAAGACAGGCCTGGCAATCAGCTTCCAAAAGATCACAGCCTTGACAACCCTACGGAGCAGTTCTACTCTGCACACATGGGGTCACCATGAGTCAGAATCGACTTGATGGCAACTAACGGCAACAATTGCTAGCAAACGATATCGTGGTTTGCAGAGGGCCACCAAAACAAGGGAAATCCTCCATGAGATGGACTGACACATCAGCTACAAGAACGGACCCAAACAGACCACGGATCCCGGACATGGCATAGGACCAGGCAGTGTTTCATTCTGTTATACGCGGGTCACCATGAGCTGGGGCTGACTCAATGACAACCAACAGCGACAGCCACGGAAGGTGACATAAGTTGTTTCCGAGAAGAACCTCTCCTTCTCTGATGGGCTCCTTCTGCTTGTGCCTGCCGGTGAGGTTAGCCTGCTGGTGAACGTGAGATGTTGCCTTCAGAAAACGATCTCCAAGGCATCCCAAAGGCCTCCTGACTCAGACGGGGAGGCTCGCCCTCTGCTGTTGGACCAGATGTTCCCATCATTAAAGAAACACAGAAGGGACTTTTAGAAGGCTCTGTTAAAATTCTCACAGGTTACTTGGGAGGGGTGGGCATTTTCTCTCTGCCCTTCACTTTACACCGCAGATACATGATTAAAAACATTCCTGAGGGTTCGCTTGTAATAGATGATTGGCACTGGGCTGGCCAGTGCAATGTTCCACTGAATTCCACATTTAATGAAAACCAGCTATGCCAAGGAACTGCCTTGATGATACAAAACATGAAGGACCCAGTGAGTCCAGGTCCCTTGAGTCGACACAGAAGTGACGGAGACCAACATGTAACCATGACAGCTCAGTATGCGGGATGCTCAGAGAGAAACACGCAGGAGGTGTCATCGAGATCCAGCACTGGAAGTGCTCAGTGAAGGAACGAGAGGTCAGGAGCTTCCCTTTAAAGATGTCAAGCAACGTTCTTTTAATATGAAAAGTGACCAATCCCCACCTCTACCTGATTAACACAAAAACATCATCTCTTCCTCCAGCTCGCGGGGAGCAGGACCCTGAGGGGAAGCCAGGACGGGCTGGCCTGGGTGCAGCTTGGGCTGGTCGCTATGAATCGCACCAGTGATAGTAGCTCAGAATAAGCCAGAAACAAGTGAAGACAATCTTAGCCACCTAAGAACTGCTTCCAAGAAATGCTCCGCTGTAATATCAGTAGGAATTGACTTGGTAGCAGTGGGTTTTATCCGTACTGTGAGGTAATTGTCATTCCCCCCATTTTCTAAATGGAGCGTTACAGCTGGGTGAAATTAAGTAATTCATCCAAAGTCACAAAGCTAGGAAACATCAGGGCCAGACATCGAGATCAGCTCTGTCCAGGGTCAAATCCCCTAGACCTTGTTGCCTCCTCTAACTGCTTCCTCTAAATATTTCAAAGAAAGATAATATTTTTATATTGTATTGGTATTGCTCGAAGTAAAATTTTAATTACAACTTCAGTAAAAAAAAAAAAGAAAAAGAAAAATAGCACAAATTACATTACATAATAGGAAAACAATTGTTAGCCATGAAACATCTTATTTCTTCATACATTTGTTGAAACGATGTTCTTTGGGACTCCACTGACATGCTTACATAATATTGGTATCTAAAGAAGTCACTTGGCAGTGTTTCTATTTAATTTAGCTTATTACGAATCATAGGAGTAGAAGGAGGCTTCTCTTCCCGGAATGAGCAGTATGTGCCAGGCACTAAGCTTTGGCTTCACGTATATTTATCGTTTACTCTTTGCAGCTCTTCTATAAACCAGTTGCCGTTGAGTCTAATCCAACTCATGCTGACCCCACGGGTGTCAGAGCAGAGCTGCGCTGCACAGGGTTTTCAGTAGCTGATTTGTGGAAGCAGACTGCCAGGCCTTTCCTCCAAGATGCCTCTGTGTGCACTAGAACCTCCGACATTTTGGTTAGCAGCCAGGCCTGTTAACCCTTTCACCACCCAGGGACTCCAATCCTTTGGTAAGGTAAGTACATACCAGCTTACCTTTGTTCAAACGAAGCACACGACTCAAACTCAGCAAGGCCCTCAAGCCACCTGATGCTAATCGGCAAAGCCAGGATTCTGCCCAGGCTTTTGCACAGGCCTCAGGAGGTCAAGGCCTGTGCCTTTAATCCAATCAGCAGTCTGTTCCCTCAGCTATCACATCACCTCCTGGAGCCACGTTTGGAAGATGACTGTATTAAACATAATACTACCTTTAATGTTTCCTAATTTTCAGGCATATAAGTGCATCACCTCATGAAATCTACGATCTTGCCAAAAGGTACTTTTCATAAATTAGATGTTTAAGATACACTTGGTGGTGCCATGGTTCATCGCTCGGCTGCTAACTGGAAAACGGGCCGTTCAAACCCGTCCAGTGGCCCCTCGGGTGGCAGCCCTGGCCATCCGTTCCCATACAGATGACAGCCTAGGAACCCCTACGGGGCAGTTCCACTCTGTCCTGCAGGGTAGCTGCAAGTTGTAATCAACTCGACAGCACATAACAACAGACTGAAAAAGTGGGAAATTTCATTTAAAGCTTCAGAAGATTCACTTTAGGTACAGCTCAATAAATGACTTAGTAAGTGTTAGCCCAAAGCAAAGCCAAGGTTGATTTTCAAGGCAGGGTAGGGTGGGGTGGGAAGCTGTGTGCAGAATAGATTACACAGAAGGGACCCAGCTTCTGTGCCTTTTTCAGTGGTTGCACTGGTACCCCTCCAGGCACGGGGTAGGGGGATTCGAGAACGGAGCCCCGCCTCATTACCTCAGTCCTGCCTCAGCCGTCAGGGAGGCTGAGCGCAGAACCAACGCGTGCCATAAGAGCACGGAGATGAGGCTAGGGTCCTGACTCCAGCTCCTCTTTGTCAAATGAGTTAACCTTTCTTAGCCCCCTGGTCTTCATTCAGAAAGTAGGGGAAATAAAGCTTGGGCAGATGGC
>NW_004444029.1:2521188-2531143 GCF_000243295.1 Trichechus manatus latirostris
CCTGACTCCAGCTCCTCTTTGTCAAATGAGTTAACCTTTCTTAGCCCCCTGGTCTTCATTCAGAAAGTAGGGGAAATAAAGCTTGGGCAGATGGCAGGATGACGACGAGGGTCCACGGGAAGAACGTAGCAAATGCAGCCGGGAACACCCGCGCGCTGAGCGCACACGTGTGTGCTGAGTGCGACGACCCTGGTTCAACCTCACCCGGCTCCTGGCTGCCACATCGGCCCCGATGGCCCTCACGGCCTGTCTCGGGGGCTCTGTGCTGTCCGGCCACCTGCTTGGGCAGCTGCCTGGGTCAGAGTGCACCGTCTGTCCAGTCTGAGTTCCCACCAGCCAGCAACTTCACCAAGACACCCCCCAGACACACACAAAATAAAGCAACAAGGCAACATGATAAGCAAGAAGAGGGGAACAACGGGAGAGAAACGTTTTAGAGGATTTTGAGGGACGTGTGGGGGAAATGGGGTCCCTGAGTAGTGCTGACCGTTAACTCGCTCGGCTGCTGACTGAAAGGTTGGAGGTTCACGTCCACCCAGAGGAGACTTGGAAGCCCTGGTGATCCCGTTCTGAGAAACCAGCCATTGAAAACCCCGAGGAGTACAGTTCCACTCTGACACACATGGGGTCACCGTGAGCTGAACTCGAATGGACAGTGGTTCATTGGTGTGGAAGAAATACAAATGGCAGAACACACACATTTCTGAAACTTATCCTAACTGAGTTAATATAAAGGGTTATAAAAAGAAAATCATTACCAATAAAAGTATGCTGACTTGGGTGTTGCTTGTTTGGAGCAAAAGACCCTTTAAGAAAATGTACTTAAGAATCAGAACAAACAATAACTAAGGCTTTGAGTGTGAGAAATAATTCCCACTGCAAGGACAAATTACTATTGCTGGGAACTCGAAAACGAGTATTTGTTAGTGGCTTCAAACCTCACTATTTCCCAGTAAAAGTATCGGCAGAACCATACGCCAAGACAGCAGGTGGAAGTTCCTCAGCCATCAGAGTCCGGGGGCCTGCTGAGTGCCCAACTGTGGCATCCACATTCATCACATGGCCTTCTCCTCGGCATGGGCCAGGGAGAAATGGGTGGTGATCAGACGTTGGCCACCAAACGAAAGGCCCAGAAGGTACCCACTTAACCCTTCACACGTATGCATGTGTGAACACTCGACACACATCGGTTTAACTCAAAGGACACAGGGACAATGTCAGGTCAGTGAATGCGCCTACGTCACATAACTCATATTTAACGAAGTCAAGCTGACGCTCGTGGGAACAGGTGTAGGTCCTCAAGCACAGAGATGGCGAAGTTCTCACGTCTCCCATAGAAGTGATGGGCATTCACGTGGCAGAGACTCACTGCTTTTGCCTGTGAAACCCCAGCCCTTTCAGGGGGCCTTCCAAATGCTCCCCTGCCATGCCAACCTTCTCAAACACCATGGCTACACAGGGGCCTTTCTACAGCAGCTTAAGGTGGACTAGCCTAAATCCTATTTCAAAGTTACATAAAGATATAAGTCCAAATTATTTGCAGAAATAACAATTATTTCCTTGAAGAGACTGCAAATTGGACTTTTATAACTGAAGAAGAGTCTGTGCCTCCATTAAATCTCTTCTAGACATGAAGGATTAATTAGTAAATATGATGCACTCTAGAAAAAGCATTAATGTATTTGTTCCATTAAACATTTCATAAAATGTTATCTAGCACTCAATGCTAAATGAGGGACAGTCAAAACAAATAAAAATTAGGGATACAAACTAACTGTAGTATATACATCAACATAGTCAACTTGGTATCCTTCAGTACTGAAAACAGCAGTCAGATCACGTCACATGTGAAATCACGGGGCCTTTGATAGACTTGCCGCACAGTAATGTCAGATGAAGACAGGGCCGTGGTCCAGTGTTCACATACAGCGAGATGTCACATAACACCAGGCCCACCAAGGACAGATTTCAGCTGTCCCTCAATTCAGCAGCTGCTCACCAAGCCGTCTTGTGCATCAGGCACTGTTCCAAGCAGGGTGCAGCCAAAGTATCGCCTTTGTGGATCCTTCTCTCCCGTGGAGAGAAAGTAGTATTACAGTCAGAGGGAGAGTTGGAGTCCCTGGTGGTGCAGCAGTTAAGTGCTCGACCACTAGCCAAAAGGTCAGCAGTTAGAATCTATCCAGAGACTCCATAGGAGAAAGACCTGTGATCTGCTCCCATAAAGATCACGACCTTGGCAACCCTCTGGGGCAGCAGTCCTAAAGGGTTACCAGGAGTCGGAATCAACTAGACAGCATCTGACAGGAACAACGAGCCAAAAGGTTGATGGTTTGAACTCACCCAGCGGTGTGTTGGAAAAAAGCCTTGGTGATCTGCTTCTGAAAGTTCCCAGTGTTGAAAACCCTGTGGAGCACAGTTCTACTCTTGACACATGGGGTCGCCATGAGTTGGAATCAACTCAATGGCACCTACCAACAGCAAAGATGGAGATTCTGACATTTTTTGAGCGGAGGGATGAAATTTTACACGGTGTGGCAAAGTGAGCATACTTTTGAGGAATGATCTGAAGGGAAGAGAAGGAGGTGTCACACATGTACCTGAGGGGACAGCATTCCGTACAAAGAGAACAGCAGCGTGATGCCAGAATGCCGGAATGTTTTGGGAGGAGCAAGGAGGCTGGAGCAGAGCCCAGGGGATGAGCCCACTGGGGGGCGGGCCGTGCAGAATGAAACCACAAACTTCATAGTCCTCCTCACTCTCTCACTTCCCGGCGACCAGCACAGAGCTCGGGCACAGTGGGTATTTGGTAGATAAAGATGATGAGAGCAGACACCTAGCGCTACAGACCTGTGAAGAGAAACACTCCGACCATGCTTAGAGGAGGCTCCTGGAGGGTCTGGAATCCAGAAGATAGGGAAAGGGGAGGCGCTCAGGAGCAGAAGGGAAGACTACACCACCAGGTGGGCAGGATGACGTCCCTAACCTGTGGATGGTGGAAGCCAGAGCTGACCCTGTCAGCATTCCAGATCCTTCACAGGGAGTAGGAGCATGGTTAAAGGGGTATTGGCCCTGGACCTTAGATTTGATGTTGCTCATGAGCTGGATCAGGTAACTAGGAAAGTCTCAGGAAAACTGGGATTCGTTCACCCTAATTGCAGGTTGCAGGTCTGGATCCCTGGACAGAAGATGGACACTTGATTGCCATCAGCCACATGGACTTCCCAGCATGGTGAATACAGAGGAGAGGCTCCATAAGAACCCACCATCAATAACTCAAACGATCTTCAAAGAATCTGCCTCTCGTGCCTCTTTGCCCTGCGCCCCCATATCCCATCAACCTAATTTTAGCCCTTTTAATTGTTACATTTGAAAACCTCAAATGGTTACTTTTGACTTGGAGCTGTTTAGGGCCCACGATTTCCTTTCTGAGCCTTACTTTCGTGGATCCAATTCTCTGAACCTTGGAATATGGAACCTTTGAACCTTGGAATAACAATATGGAGACTAAATCAATAGCACAGCCCTAGGTTGCCCTCAGCCTGTGACAGAGTTGACACTACCCCACGGGTGACGTTCTTGATGGCGAGGCTGATAGACAGGTGTTGTGTTCCCAAAAGCCCCAGCCTCTAAGGGCAGGGTTTTCAGCAGATGACTGTTTCCTTATTGACGTTCTTTCAATCCTTCACTCGCCTCTGTCTTGTAGGAGATTGGGGTGCTATGTGCTGAGATTACCAGGATAAACGCAAAATAAGAAGATCTGTCTGAACTGACTTCCAGTTCACAAGAACATGAATTTCTAGAAGCAGAAACGCTCTCCTGCAGACTCAGAACAGTTTACAAGTAAAATTTTCAATGTCATAGCACTTGAGCCAGAGAGGCTCGGAAGGATCAATGAGCACCCCACAATCTAACAGGCAAGGCAGACTTCGAGAGGCTTCACCCAAAGGGCTCATCAAAAAAATTGCCGAACTATTGTTTTCAGCACGTTTTCTGACAATTTCTAGGGTTTCATAATCCGATCAAGATCCCAAACCAATAAGATTTCCCCTAAAGCACAAACACTTAAAACACAGAATCATATTTCCTGTGTAAAGATTTCCTTTAATATTGCTTCAATTTAAATTAATAAAATGCATTTTGCTCTGGTACATATAAATCAACTCTAGAATGTATCTGTGACTGAATTACTAAAAACAGTAACAGATTAATTACAGTAAGAGATATCCCATCAGAGAACTAAATCAGGCAATACTATCAATTTCATAATTTAAAGTGTCCACCCACCAAGCATGCATTTTCATCATAAAATGTGTAATGTCCAAATTTCTCATGAAAAATACTTTGGGATGTGTATGTTACCAGTAAACATAAGGATTAAAGGTAAGTATGAGGTCACACGGAGTTTCATTTACAAGCTGTGGCTTAGTTAAAGTTTCAAAATAATAGAAAATTATCATTAAGAATCAAAAAACAAACCAAACCCATTGCCGTCGAGTCGGTTCCAACTCACAGCGACCCTACAGGACAGGGTAGAACTGCCCCATACAGTTTCCAAGGAGCACCTGGTGGATGTGAACTGCTGACCTTTTGGTTAGCAGCTGAGCTCTTAACCACTGGGCCACCAGGGTTTCCATCATAAGAATACTGGATTCTTAACGTGAAAAAGAGAAAGAATATGTTTTTAGAACTAGGACATTGTTGATAGCTGCTCTCAAGTCCCCCGACTCGTGGCGACCCCAGGCACAACTGAGCGAAAAGCTGCCCGGTCGTCCACCATTCCCGTAACAGGTCTGGACTGGACTCTCGGGATTCATAGGGTTTTCACTGGCTGACTGTCAGAAGGAGATGCCAGGCTTTCTTCCTGACTCGTCTTAGTCTAGAAGCTCTGATGAAACCTGTTCAGCATCATAGCAGCACGAAAGCCTCCAATGACAGACGGGGGTGCAGTACCCATGAGGTGCACTGGCTGGGAAGCGAACCGGCTCTCCCCTGTGGAAGGTGGGAATTTTACCAGAGAACCACCGCTGACCTCACAGAACTAGGATAACATACCAGTTGCCATCCAGCCGACTGTGACTCATGGTGACCCCAGGTGTGTCAGAGTAGAACTGTGCTCCGTAGGGTTTTCAATGGCTGATTTTTCAGAAGTAGATCACCAGGACTTTCTTCCGAGATGTCGGAAGGGAGAGGCGGAATGGCTTCGTTTCCCTGAGGGAGCCTCCAGTGTCCCTGGGGGATGCTGCTCTCTGCCAGGCACACCTCACCCCATTAAGGACTGGGGTCACTGAGGAAATGTGTCTTTTCAAGCGAGACTAAAATAATGCCTGCCCTGAGGTGACTGTAATATCGTGATATCAATCTCAAGGCTATGTTTTCTTACCAATGATGTTAAATCAGCAATGTGGGAAATTGAACAATATCCTGGCAACCAATCACTGAGGGGCAGGCCCTCTGGGGAGAAGGTGGGTGGAAGGTTCCTGTTGTCTTTCGGGTACTCGGCACCACTTTTCCTGTCAGGACCCAAAGTCACAAATCAGCATCTGTGGCTGCCTCGGGGACGGCAGCGTCTGCCCTGGATATTCATATTTTACAACGGCCACCACTCTGTGTTGGGTTGTCGCTGTTACTAACGCCCTCTCGGTGCCCAAACTACGCAGCAGTGAATCAGAATAACAGCTAAAAATGAGGAAACACCCGGCCTACGGAGGCCCGGGAAGGCGGTGGATACTCCTACAGAGCCAGAACGAGGCGGTGCAGACGGCTGACAAGCTCCCACTGTCCTACGCTGATTTTTGATGCAATTTGGGACCTTCTGAGTTGTATTTAACGGCTTCACAAAGACAATGAAGCTTCCCCACAGACCTGTGTGCAGAGTAAACCACCCTACGGCACTAAATCCACGGACTCCGCTGGGTCTCTCCTCACTAGACCAGGGCTAGGGAACACCCTGGGAGTTGGCAAGGCCGCACGCCGCATAGGAAACCTTGTGAGTCTTGTTCATATTGTGATTTCAGAAAACTTCTCCCTCTCAGAGCACTGGCAGGCCAACTACAGGACCCATATTTCACTCTCCCACCAAGCAATTCTGGATCCTTCGTCCTTGGCCCCGAACTCCAGGCAGAGGAAGGGCACAGGGACGCAGTGGAGGCAGAACTGGTTGCTGTGCTGACGTGTTGCCGCTGTGGCGCGTGCTGTGAACGGTGTTACCTCAGCGTCATCGTGCTCTCTGCCCCGCTGGCCTCAGAGCACTGGCAGCAGAGACCCACGTCGGAGAGACAAGTTCCACACCCAGTGGCACCTTTGGGATGTGAGTGTGACAGCTAAGCTCTCCCAGGGTCAGATCAGAGCTGGTAAATTATTCTGCAACAGGATGTTCATAACAAATCACAGCTCTGTAATGGAAATTTCCCCAAAATGCAGAAAACATGTTCCTAATGGTATAAATGAGGTATGTCCTTAGGAATAGTAGAAAACAGGGGTGCCCAAGGGTTCTTATGTCCGGCCTCCGAGTTGTCTTTAGCCCCCAAAGAGTAATACTGCTTGCAACACTGTCTGAAGCCGGTTTCCTTTCGGGATCTGGGAGTTTGAGTAAGACCCGCCTTCAAGGTGGATGGATTTTGCTTGCTTCCTCTCTTTGCGGCCTAGCTCTGGGCCAAATTTTGGGGCTCACAGGATGCCAAAGAGAGGCGAACTGATGGACGTGGGGGCCCTGGAACACAGGGAGTGGCTTCTCCAGCCTGGCACAGCTTCCCTCCCGTCCTCGGGAGCTGACAGGGTATTGCAGTATTTCTTGCTGTCATTAAGCTTCTCGTGTTCCAACGCAGCTCAGGTCCTTGTTCTGCCATTCCTTGATGTAGCACCTGACAGAGACCAATGCGGGAGAAACCCTGCTCATCTGGGTAGTCCAGGGCATGGAGAAGATTCCTCTACACTTGGGTGAGTTTTTCTTTCCAAGTCTCACAGAAAAGGTGCTTTCTCAACTGAGTACCGAACCCAACCCAATTCATAACTGTCAGCACCAACTCACGGTGACCCCACGCACAACAGACAGAAACGTTGCCCAGTCCTGCACCATCCCCACGATCCTTGCAATGCTCCAGTTCGTTGTTATAGACACCATATACTCTGAGGATCTTTAAACTTCGGGGGCTCCTCTTCCAACACTGTATCAGACAGTGTTCTGTTGTGATCCATTGGCCCACTGGCTAATACTGGTTCATTGGCTAATATTCAGAGGTAGACCGCCAGGCCTTTCTTCCTCACCTCTTTGACCAGAAGCTCCACTGAAACCTGTCCAGCATGGGTGACCCTGCTGGCGTTTGAAATACCGGTGGCATAGCTTCCAGCATCACATAAGCCTCCCCAGTATGATGAGCTGACAGACAGACAGGGACTGGATACTTCTCTGACCCTGTGATAAACAGCACTGAGACGAATACAAATAACTACTGACCTCTGGAAGAGCAGACAGGAACCGATGACACGGCTCACTCGTCAACACTAAGCACGTGTTCATGGAGTCTCTTCAATACCCTGCCTCACTGTGTGCACCAGTCCAAAGCTAACCCATTGCCATTGAGTCGATTCCAATGCATAGCGACCCCACAGGATGGAGCAGGACTGCCCCATAGGGTGTCCAAGCCCGTGTCATAAATCCTAACCAGCACTTGCAAGACCTGCCTTAAAATTGCTCAGCCCAGACCCTACACCCTATAAATCCCCTCCGCCAAGTTCCCCTTCCCATCATGGCTCCAACAAGGCAGGATCTCTTTACTGCGGTAAGTCTAACAAACTTGGATTTGCTTCATCAACAGATTTTTTTTTGGATTAATTGGTTTAAGAAATTGACAGTCAACCCAACAAACATTTCTAGAGGCCCGCAACTGGTGAGTTTGGGGCCTATTTTATTCTCAAGTGAGAGACAGAAATTCAGTACAAAATCTGAAAACATAAGGAGCTCCTTGTTCGGCGCGGGGCTGGGGTGTAATCCCTCCTCCTCCTTCACCCCTCTGAACAAACGCTTCTTCAGGCATCTTGCTGGAAATCCAGCTTAAAAAAACACCGCTCTCTCAGATGCAGTTTAGTCCTGTTATCTTCTCCACCCCGCCCACTCTCCCATAACGTATATATGTATATATTCTTCCCATGTTTCCTCTGTGACTTTGTGTCTCTGGTGATCACAAGTGACTATTTAACCATTTTACCAGCATTCACAGCCCCACAAAGGTTGGATTCCATTGAACTGGCAGATTGCTTTCTAATTTTCTGCTTGGATGGGTTGTTGTTTTGTCCTGTAGTTTCCAAGATGTTTTATGAGTCTTGATGGAGAGGCAAAAATGCTTGCAAATTTTGCTGATCTCTGCCAAGAGCTGCTTAACCCTCCCTCTTTCACCAGAAAGCCAAGTGCTGAGGGTTTAGGTGATGTGAGAATCACAAGAGCCGTGAAGTGGGACCCTCACAGGGATCAGAAAGCTGCCTCCACACGGGGATAAACACCTGAAGACTCTGGCGTGTTGATCGTACACTGGATTTCCGCATCTGGAGTTCAGGGCAGTGTTTGACTCGCGGGACCTGAAGAACCTGGCCGCTGCTGTCGCGTAAACGCAGCCAGTGATCTGCGAGTCCTGACCCTCAGTTTGGACATGGGCCGCGCTCACGCGCACGGGCGTTTTCACGATCCTTGTTCATGACTCTGAAGGGTGGCTCATTTCACGTCAAAGAATCACGACCGATGCTTTGGTTATCTCCCGTCCTCGGGCAGGTGATTAGCCCTCCTGACAAGCTCACACTTTGTATATCTTGAATAGGTTTCTCTTGGATTAACTTTGGGCTGTTTAAAATACTTAAAACATCACATCGCAGTTTGATATTGTTATTATCAATTTTTAAATATAGTTTTAACCCTATCAAACCCTGAGTCTCCATATGCCAGTGGGCAGCAACCCCATTTCTCCAGGTGCTCAGGACAAAGCCTTGATTTCTCTTGATCTCCAACTTGTTAGATTGTTTTAGGGTTTCCAGCTGGCCACTGTTCTCCTGGCAGAGAAGGAGACTGGAGGACCTCAAAAGGAAAGCTCTTGCCCCACTGACCACTGGCTCCTTAATGTTGCTTTGGGCCACTGCCCACCTCCATCTACCACAGGACAGAATTCCCTGACGGAAACTGCTTCCCAGCCTAGATCCCAGGGCTCACGGGGTACACCAGGCGGAGCCCAGCAGAGCTGGCCAACCCACGGGGAGCACATTTTTAAAGGAATAGCCCGGTACTGTATTGGACCTAGAAACCCTGGGTGGTGCAAATGGTTGATGTGCTTGGTTGCTAACTGAAATGTTGGAAGTTTGAGTCCACTTAGAGGTGCCTCAGAAGAAAGGTCTGGTGATCTACTTTGGAAAAATCAGCTATTGGAAACCCAACGGAGCAGAGGTCTACTCTGACACATGTGGGGTCTCCATGAGTTGGGAGTCGACTCAACGGCAACTGGTTTAGCTTGGCTTTTGGTTTAAGACTATAACAAAGTGAACTGCTCAGCTGTGATGTGAACCCCAGTCTCCTGAGTGGAAAGTCTGCAATACAGAGGGCAGGGGTGTCAGCTGTGCAGGCTGGAGAATAACTGAACCCTACAGGCAATGTCTACATTTCCTAACGCTAAGGCCAGGCCCAATGTGAGCCATCTTGTCCTTCTGGGTGGTGTGGACGTGCATTGTACAGTAAGTGAAGCCAGCTTTCCTACGACAACCAGCTCAGTGGCTGGGACACCTTCACACATGCTGCTGTCGCCCGCCCCCGCCCCTCCCCCTGCCGCCACAGTCCAGATAAACAGAACTTTTCTATCTACTGGTCCTTTTATCAGGTCAAACAGGCTTCTCCCAAGCCCCTGACAAACTGTCGACTGTGCACACACTTTTGCAATTGATAAATGCAGAAGTTGTCATGAATAAGCAGCATTCATATCAC
>NW_004444029.1:2531783-2532967 GCF_000243295.1 Trichechus manatus latirostris
AGACAGAACCATGTGGGGAATGTCCACAAGCCAAGGAATCAAGGAACGCCCAGGGCTACTGACACAGAATTAACATGGCCCGGACCCTGATTCAGGCTTCTAGCTTCCAGAACTGTGAGAAAATAAATTTCTATTCTTCAATGCTCCACTCACTTGCGGTGTTTGCATTACAGCAGCACCAGGCAACTAAGACAGACCTGAATTCCATTTTTACTTTCTACCAGGGAGGTCTTCATCTTCAGAATTTTCCCTTCTTCAGCATGTTCTAGAGATGAAATCCTTCTGATGCAGCAAGCCAGCCATTTCACCAACCTCTGATAAAACACAAATGCTCTTTGCAGGGATCACAGCTAGATACTCCTAGTCATAGACACATCACAAATTAGCTCATAACATCTCACCGAAAACGAAAGATGACTTGAGTAGAATCTTATTTTAGGCCTGATTTTCCCAAAAAGATTAAAATTTTACATAGACTGTTTTTTTTTAATTAAGCCACATTGCTAAGTCCACGTTAATGCTATGTCACTCTTTATGTTAATACCAGCAATGTCTAGCACGCGATCTATAATTAATAGACACTTGTTGAGAAAACCATTTTGGAGTTAAGAAAGGGGAGAGGGAGATCTTTACGGTGCAGAGGTGTATGGTTTGCACACAATGGCCTGGCAGAAAGGGCAAGACTAGATATTGCAAGCAAACTTATCCAACACAAAGCAAATGGGTTCACTTACCTTGTATGTAGAATCTCAACAGCGGTGGGAGCCTGAGATGGACTGAGAACAAAGGAAAGGGCAGTAGGTTGAATGAGAGGACACGGAGGGTAAACTGTGACAGTGCCATTTTCAGAGCTGGCTGTGGGACAGGAGTGGACGTGCTGATCCAGGGTTCACACATCTCATCTCATTTCCCAACAAGCGGAAGTAGGGACAAGATTGTGTGCTTTACAGTAAATTATTGTCCTTCTATGAGAAACAGCCTCTTCCCCTTCAAGACCGTAACCCTTCCCTTAGCAACACACAAATGGACATTTCCAATAATGTTGCTTAGAGATTCATTTCCCTACTCATGCTGTTGACGTTTCCAGCACTTTCCATTGATTATTTTGTCTCATTGTTTCCACAGTGTGGCTAACTCCTTTGGCTAGTCTCTACCCAGATTCTTTTACCTGTATAGATGTCTCA
>NW_004444029.1:2533986-2536413 GCF_000243295.1 Trichechus manatus latirostris
AAAGAGGAATCTGGTTAGTATTTTGGGTTGAGTAAAGCAAATTTTTAGGAAGAAACAGAAGAAAAAGTTCGATCCAACTGTTTTGTTGCATCAGTCAAAATCCCTTCGAGCTCTCCTAAACCAAGACAGTGAAATGCAGCGAATAATAAAGACTCTCCAAGACCCTACTGTCACAGGAGGGCAGAGACATGTGGAAGAATGAAATATGGTTATTATGATTTCTACGGAGACAACGAGAATGAGCAAAGATGAGCCCAGATCTTTGTCACCCGTTTTTAAACTCCCTTAGATGACTTGAAATAAGATAAATAGCAGATATTTCACCAGAGATAAGGAAAAATGATGGCATTATAGATTCATAGGAACTTTTGAAGTGCTCTGCATTTTCTTTATGGCCCTGCATGGGCCGGAGGCAGAGCAGGTCTATGTTTCAGGGAGGCATTTGACAGCCCATCTGACCCCCTCATGAGCAGAAAGGCAGAAAGTTTGGTAGAGTTTTAATGGGCTTAATAAGCATGTCCTGGGATATCGATTAATGCCTGAGGTCCACGTAGAGTGCGGCTGGCTGGGAACAGGCCGCAGAGTTTCCCTTGGACTTTTTCTCATTAGATTTTTAATCAACAATTAAGCGAAGGTACAGGCCGAACAAGCAAAATTAAATTTAATAGGAAAATGTAAAGCACTCGATTTAGATTAGAAAATAATTACACCCATACTGATTCCAGTGGACGGGTGATTCGATAGTATTTTAAATTGAAAATAAATAACCTTGTGGATTTAATTGAAAAGCATCAGAATGAGCCAGTACTGGAAAGATTACTATGAAAGCTTTTATGACCTGAAGCTTTATCAACGGTCACTCACCATCTAAGTGAAAGACGCACTAGTACTGCCTGGCTCACTTCACACGGACTGTGTTTACTCACCTTCACATGCGGGTTTAAGGAAAGACTTTGATTTAAAAAAAAAAAAAAAGTCACGTCCAAAACTACAATGATTAAACCCAAACAAAACCCACTGCCGTCAACTTGATTCCGACTCACAGCAACCCACAGGGTTTCCAAGGCTATAAATTTTTACGGAAGCAGACTGCCACATTTTCTCCCGCGGATCAGCTGGTGGGTTCAAACTGCCGATCTTTCGGTTAGCAGCTGAGTGCTTAGCCAGTGGGAAACAAAAATCTTGTAGCAAGTAAGAAAAATGGTTAAAAGAGTTTGGGAAAGCTATCTTTGATAAGATGTGGTTGGTCACTATTAAAAAAAAAAAGAAAGACACTGTTGCCATTGAGTCGATTCTAACTCATAGCGACCCTATAGGACAAAGTAGAACTGCCCCATAGGGTTTCCAAGGCCACTATTAGTTGTACAGTATTGAAATATTTTAAAAGCAGTCAGACGAGAAGAAAATATACACTCTGTGACAGAATAAAGGTTAAATTAGATCTAGCGGATAAAAATTACAGGGAGTCATATTTTGTCCTAAATGAATCTTATTTAATTTTAATTGTAAATATGGATATGGGCATTCCCAACCCCTGGGGACTTTTTTTAAAGCTGGAGGATCATCAGCTCTAAGAAACACCATGGAATGTTTAAAAATAGAGAATTGACCGGAATTCCACTAACAGTGTATACATTTATCTCTTATCTATTTGACCAGCTGAATTTATATACTAGACCTCCGATTTTGAATTGTAAATTGTATTGCATGAAATAATTTCACTGGCCCTACAGCAACATGCCACTTGTCAGCCTGTCATACTGTGGCAGCTTGCATGTTGCTGTGAAGCTGGAAGCTATGCCACCAATATTTCAAATACCAGCAGAGTCATCCACGGTAGACAGATTTCAGTGGAACCTGCAGACTAAGATAGACTAGGAAGAAAGGCCTGGTGGTCTACTTCCAAAAATTAGCCAATGAAAACCTTATGGATCGCAAAAGACGACTGTCTGATGTGGTGCTGAAGATGAGCCCCCTAGGTTGGAAGGCACTCAAAACACACAGTGACCACAGCCATGGACTCGCGCGTGCCAACGACCATGAAGATGGCGCAGGACCGGGCAAGCTTCATTCTGTTGTCCATGGGGTCGCCATGAGTTGGAACCAGCTCAACAGCAACTAACAACAAATCAGCGTGCAACACTGTGGGCTACTCTTCTTTCCGTAGTTTTTACTTGATGCCATAATATCTAAAATGCTTCCATGACATTGCCAAGTTTGATGCGGAGTTAAAAGAAAACCATCAATGCTTTGGCCTCAGATTTCAGCGTCTGTTCTCTTCATTCCGTGGCTGAACGTCATCATCTTAACGTAGAAAAGGTGCTTTCCATGGCCGTGACTGTCCCCTCCTTGGGGCTGTGTGACGCAGTTATCACAAACACTGCTCCTGTGGCACGCAATGGCACCTGCTTTGATAACGCAATGCAG
>NW_004444029.1:2537141-2538892 GCF_000243295.1 Trichechus manatus latirostris
TACAAGGATTAGATGAAATATTTGTTGAATCTACATGTGGGTAGTGTTGCTGTTGTTGGGTGCTATTGAGGAGATTCCGACTCATAGCATCCCATGTGACAGAGTAGACAAAATAGAACTTCTCTATAACTTTCTAGGATGTGATCTTTACAGGACCAGACTGCCATATCTTTCATCTGTGGAGCTGCTGGGTGGGTTTGAACCCCCAACCTTTCAGTTAGCAGCCAAGTGCTTCAACCATTGTGTCACCAGGGCTCATTTACATGTGGGTAATGCTCTATAAATACCTGATAGTTGGGCTTTCCTATAGAAATACAGCAATTCCAGTGTGTAATACAGCGGGCTGGATATATTCCACTGTAAGCTAATAGTCATTCTCGTTTGTGACCTTCCCCCTATTTCAAGCAGCAGCTCAAGCAGCCAAGCTTCTACCAGGGAAGTGGCAGCAGAATAAAAGGAAGTTAAAAAAAGAAGAAGAGGAAATTCATTCGTTCAATATTTATTTTGGAAATTCCTGGCAGAGAAAATAGGCTGATTGAGTGATCTTTTGTTTGCCAAACTCAAAGTTTATGCCATAAATCAGGGGTCAGCAAACCATACCCTGTAGCCCAAATTCAGGCCACCCCCTGTTTTATAAACAAGGTTCACTGGGGCAGAGAGACGCATTCACTCATCTGTGTAATATCCAGGGCTATGTCTGTGGCGCAGTGACAGAGTTGAGTACCTGTGACAGAGCCTTTATGTCCTGCAAAGCCTACAATACTTACTATTTGGCCATTTCCAGGTACAGTTTGCTGCCCTCTGCCACGAGCCAGAGATTGGGAACTCAATAGCGACCGGGTAATGGCCAGGTCTGCATCCTGCCCTCTCATCCCGCCTCCCCACTTGTTCCTAAACGAGCGTGCGATGAAGGGTCAGAAAAGTCCCGCCTGATCAAGGACAGTTAAAACCCCAGACAAATTTGGGGGGCCACACAGGAAGAAAGCATTTGCACCAGACTACAGCCTCACAGAAGTACCCTACCGCTGCATACCTACACCTCATGATGGCGTGGGGGACCAGCAGTGGAGATAGCCCTGAGTCTCTGAGCCAGCATGGCAAGGGAAGGCGGTCGACCAGATACCCAAAGGAACCACAAGCAGTGATAATGGGAAAGAATGTATTCTTTGAGGAAGAATAAACTCAGGCATGGAACCTCCAAGAGGTACAACAACGACGCGCTTGATATGTAGGTGGTGCATGATAGGTAAACATTTCGGATAGTCCCTAATAACAAAACCCTCTATGAGAGATACATATGCACGTTGGATTAGCAGATATGCGATATATGATTTCTCTTTACCATCACTGTGAATTCAATGCAGTCTAGGATTTCCTACAGTAGTTACCATTACTCTAAACACACATTTGTTTAAATATCGGTAGGTTACAAAGTGCAGTCCCTGGGTGATGCCAATGACGAACACGCTCAGCTGTTAACTGAAAGGCTGGAAGTTCAAGTACACGCAGAGGGTCCTTGGAAGAAAGGCCTGGTGATCTACTTCTGAAAAATCAGCCATTTGAAAACCTTCAGAGCACAGTTCTCCTCTGACACACGTGGGGTTGCCATGAGTCAAGGTCAACTGGATGGCAACTGTTTTTTTAATACTGGATTTGGGGCCTGCCCTAAGCCAGCATAACCTCAACTTGACTACATCTGCACAGACCCTATCTGCAAATCAGGTCATGTTCACAGGTACCAAGGTTAGGAC
>NW_004444029.1:2540127-2541961 GCF_000243295.1 Trichechus manatus latirostris
ATGTGACAGTTGGCTTCTGTAAAGATTTACAGCCTTGAAACCCTATGGGGCAGCTCTACTCTGTCCTATAGGGTCACTATGAGTAAGAATTGACTCAAAGGCAATGGGTTTTATTCATTCAATAATGATGTGGCCAAAGTAAATGACACAAAGTCTCACCACTCTCAATTCTAAGGGGAATTCTGGTCATGTTTCTTCTAAGACTGACTTGTTGGTTCCTCGGGCAGTCCACAGGACAAGTGATAGGAAAGCCCAATCACTAGGGAAGGACATCATGGTTGGTAAAGCAGAGGGTCAATGAAAACAGGAGAAGTTCTCCGTGAGACGGGCTGCAACAGCAGCTGCAACGATGGGCTCAAACACGGGGACACCAGTGAACATGCAGGACTGGGCACTGGCTCCTGTTACACGTGAGGTCTCCACCAGTCCTGCTCCACAGGGGCCGCTAACAACAACATTCACTCAGCTTACTTGCAGACTTTTGTGGACAGTTACAATCACCATCTCAGATGGCCGATTTCAATCTTCTTCCGAAGTGTCTTCATTTTAAAAGTTGCATTCATATCATCTCAGTATATATTAATATGCATAACCAACCAAAAACCAAACCCCTTGACTTCAAGTCGATTCCAACTCATAGCGACCCTATAGGACAGAGAAGAACTGCTCCATCAGGTTTCCAAGGAGCAGCTGTTGGATTCGAACTGCTGACCTTTTGGTTCCAGATGAGCGCTTAACCACTGAGCCACCAGGGTTCCATTAATATGCGTAACAATGACCAAATACTAAGTTTTATATATATACCCAAAGCCCGTTACCGTCCAGTAGATTCTGACTCATAGCCTCCTAGCAACCCTATAGGACAGAGTAAAACTGCCCCATAGAGTTTCCAAGGAGCAGCTGGTGGATTCCAGCTGCTGACCCTTTGGTTAGCAGCTGTAGCACTTAACCACTATGCCACTAGGGTTTCCAAGTTTTATATGTAAGGAAGATGCAAATGACTAGACTTTGTATAAGTTGTGTATGTTATTTTCATCTTAATTACCTCTTTATTTGGCTGATAGCTTTTTTAGAAGTTCGAGCTATTGTAGAAACTGGAAAGATGAAAAAAATATACTTATGTTTGCTTGTGTCTCCTGGTTAATTCCTAGGAGAGAGGGATAACATTAATTTGATATGTTGAGACTTCCTGCAAAAGAGAGCCACTTAATATATATAGACATATTGATGGAATACCAATTGATAGGTTTCAACAAATGGATGTAGCACTGGAAGTGCTCACTCGCATAAGCTAAGAAACGTGGAAGACAGCTATGTGGCCAACCGATTGGATGAGATCCATATTTGTGGCCATCAAAGAAAGGTGATCCAACAGAATCAAAAGATAATCGAACAATATCATTCATATCACATGTAAGTAAAATTTTGCTGAAGATAATTCAAAAGTGGTTGCAACAGCACATCAACAGGGAACTGCCAGAAATTCAAGCCTGAATCAGAAGAGGACATGGAACGAGGGATATTATTGTTGATGTCAGATAGATCCTGGCTGAAAGCAGAGAATATCAGAAGGATGTTCACCTGTGTTTTATTGATTATGCAATGACATTCAACTGGGTGGATCGCAACAAATTATGGATAACATTGAGAAGAACGGGAATTCCAGAACACTTAATACTGCTCATGAGGAACCTGTACATAGAACAAGAGGTAGTCATTCCAACAGAACAAGGGGATACTGCGTGGTTTAAAATCAGGAAAGGTGTGAGTCAGGGTTGTATCATTTCACCATACTTATTCAGTCTGTATGCTGAGCAAATAATCTGAGAAGTTG
>NW_004444029.1:2544637-2560477 GCF_000243295.1 Trichechus manatus latirostris
TTTCCACAGGCAGAACTCATGGAAGATTTAAGCGATTCCGGATCAAGTCTAACGTTTTAATGAATACACTGAAAGGTAATAATAAGCCTAAAAATGAACTGCCTATTGAAAAATTTACTGGATGCGTAACTTTTCCTTCTAAGTTGAGCTCAGAATTACACAGCCAAAGTTTTTATTGGTTTATTTAAGTTATTCTCATTCTCCTGAGTTTCATTTTGGGCTAAATCCAAAGAGTGGTTTCATTACCAAATATAATCTGGTTCCTACAGATACTCCTATGTTTCTCCAAGTCTGCCCCTCTCCGAGACAAAAACAAAAATCTGCAAAATGATAACATTAAATTCTGTAGTCGCTTTAAAACATTTTTGAATGAAATACAGCATGCTCTTCATATATTATACAAATTCTTACTTTTAAAAATTAAAATTGTACTGAAAGAGCCTAATGTTTTAAGACAGATGAATGAAACTATGTATCACCGTCTAATAGCGTGGCGCACCGCCTGATTCTTTTCTAATGGGTATTTGCAGGGTGTACACGCTGTGAAAGAAGGCAACTTGGGGACCAGGAACATAACAGTAGACCTCAGAATATGCATTGATTACTTGGGTGTTAAAGTGCCCCTTCCAATGTTTAAATAAGTTACAGTGCATCCACAGAATGGACTATTAGGCAGCTGCTAAATGGTTTCCAAATCATTTTGGTTCTCCTCCAAAATATCCTAAACCAGGCCAGCTCTCCACCTCCCTCCCCGTTGTAGTGAGCGCTCAATCGGAGGGACTCAGGCACCTCTGTGCTCCCACTCTTCCCACCACCAGGCCTTTCTTCACAAAGCTGCCAGACTGACCTTTTAAAGCACAGACCAACTGGAATTGTCCATCTGCTTACATCTCTCCAACGGCTTCCAACGCCCTTGAGAATAAAGTCCAAACGTGTCCCTGAGGCCCCTGATCTCTGCCCAGTCTGCTCCACCCCAATGGAGAGACACCAGACAGTCTCCGACACTCAGCTTATTTCACCTTCCCACTGGGTGTTTCTTCTTCCCAGACTGTCACCTGGGGGAGCGTGACTCATGCATCAGCTCAAAGATCACTTCTCCAGAGACCCCTCCCCTTAAAGCTAACACTCTCCTCCTTCCCCAGTCTCTGCAACACCTAACCTGCTGGTTACTTCAGCAGTTCCCCTCTCTGATGCCACTCTCCCAGAAGGAGGGCACTGGGAAATAGGTGAGATCTGGGGGAAGATTCTCCCTGCCTCTATTGTCTCAATTCTATTACAGCCATTCTGAGCAGTCAGAAAAGCAGAGGGCTGTCCAGGGAGGTAGGGGTGGGGACAGAGGAGAGATGAGTACCCTCTTAGCCTTTTTGAGTCACATTTTCACAACCTACCCTAACATATTCTTGAGTGTTTCAGGGATTTGGCCCGACAACTAATTTTGCTTTTTTTGAGGGGGGGATAGCTACAGAGCCAGGAAAGAGCACAGCTTTATTGACTGGAGCCGTAGGCAGAGACCCACTCCCACCACCATGATGAACTCAACACTGGGTCCTGATACAGTCTGAAAATTAAGTATCCCCACTGTTACAGATTGAATTGTGTCCCCCCAAAAGATATGTGTCAAATTGATTAGTCCATGATTCCCAGTATTGTGTGATTGTCCACCATTCTGTCATCTGATACGGTTTTCCTCTGTGTTGTAAGTCCTGCCTCTATAATGCTAATGAAGTGGGATTAGAGGCAGTTATGTTAATGAGGCAGGACTCAATTTACAAGATTTGGTTGTGTTTTAAATCAATCTGTTTTGAGATATAAAAGAGAGAAATGAGCAGAGACACACGGGGACCTCATACCACCAAGAAACAAGAACCAGGAGAATAGGACATCCTTTGGACCTGGGGTCCCTGTGCTGAGAAGCTCCTTGACTGACGAAGATTGATGACAAGGACCTTCCTCCAGAGCCAACAGAAAGAGAACGCCTTCCCCTGGAGCTGACGCCCTGAGTTCAGACTTCTAGCCTCCTAGACTGTGAGAGAATAAGTTTCTCTTTGTTAAAGCCATCCACTTGTGGTATTTCTATTACAGCAGCACTAGATGACTAAGACACCCACACAATGCTCATTCCCACCATGCCCACGACACCTTTCTTGAGAATGTTTCACTACTTAGAAACTCCCCATATCGTGGGACTTCCTTTTTATATATAACTAAAGCTAAAAGCAAAACCAAACAAACCAAAGAAACACTTGCCTTGGAGTCAACTCCAACTCACGGCAAACTCATGTCCTGTCAGAGTCGAACTGTGCTCCATAGGGTTCTCAGTGACTGAGTTTTCAAAACTAGATGACCACGCCTTTCTTTCGAGGCACCTCATTCCATTAGCAGCCCAGCACATTAACCATCTGCACCACCGAGGGATCACCAAGGAAGCCCCTTACATGTTGTTGGGTTTTGTTTGTTTTTTCCTTTTAACAAGAACAGACAATGAGAAGTTGTGAAATGGCTGCTCACATCTAGGGTACTAATCTGATTTGTGGATCTACGAGCCAATGTATGACCCAGACAAACAGACGGCTTCACTTTTCCTACGTGAATGTTTGGCACCATTATTGACCATGCTAAGCCTTGTATGCTTCACTTCTACCTACAGTAATAGAAGGGTCTAGAAAGTGCCATGTCCCTCCTCAACCCAGACCACAGGCTGTCTCAGCTCATGATTTCTCCAAGTTGCAGTGGAAGTGGAAGTGGGAGCTGCCAGACACGAATGGAGACCCGGAAAAAACCGGTGGGGAGACTAGTAAGATCTACTCCAGCTACCACAGAAGACGACGCGTGGTCTTCTAAGTGTCTCAGGGTTTTACACCTGCACGGTGGCTTAGAGAGTACAGTACAGCCACTGTGGTGACATAGCCACAGGGAGCCCGTGGGGACCAACAGCATGAAGCACAACCACAGGAGCTCAAGCTGGTTGCCTGGTGACGGGGAGCCGGCTGGGGCTGCCCCCACCTCACCTTGCCAGGGTGGAGGGACTACACCAAAACCCAGTTTCACACAAGGCCAGTGGCTTCCTCCCTATGGAAGCAGGGCCTTCAGACTCCCAGGGCCTGTTATAGATTAAATATAGATTAAATTATGTCCCCCAAAAAATATCTGTTGAAGTCCTAACCCCCATATGTGTAAACTGTAATCTGGTTTAGAAATAGGGTCTTTAAAGGTGTCATGTTGTTGTTAGGTGCTGTCACGTTGGTTCAGACTCATAACGATCCTACGTAGAACAGAACGAAACACGGCCTGGGTCCTGCGCCATCCTCACAGTCCTTGTTATGCGTGAGCCCATTGCTGTAGCCACTGTGTCAATCCATCTCATTGAGGGTCTTCCTCTTTTTCACTGACCCTCTACTTTACCAAGCATGATGTCCTTCTCCAGGGACTGATCCCTCCTGATAACATGTCCAAAATACTTGAGACAAAGTCTCGACATCCTCACTTCTAAGGAGCATTCTGGCTGTACTTCTTCCAAGACAGATTCGTTCATTCTTCTGGCAGTCCATGGTATATATACGGGTTAATTTAATATGAGGTCATGCTGGAGTAGAGTGGGTCCTAATTCAATCTGAGTTGTGTCTATAGAAAGGAGAAGAGACACAGAGAGACAAACGGAGGGAAGGCAGCCATGTGGAGATGCACTTACAAACCAGGAATGCCTGGGGCCTCCAGAAGCTGAGAGAGATAAGAGAGGATCTTCCCCTACAGTGGGCAGAGAGAGCTTGACAATGCTGACGCCCTGAATTCAGAATCCCAGCCTTCAAAACTGTGAGCCAATATGTTTCCACCCTTACAAGCCACTCAGTTTGTGGTACTTTGTTACCACAGCCCTGACAGACTAATACAGAGCCCAAGTCCTTTAGATGCTAAACCCTCAAAAAAAAAAAAAAAAAAACCCAAACCCATTGCCGTCCGGTCGATTCCAACTCGTAGCGACCCTACAAGACAGAGTAGAAGTGCCACATAGGGTTTCCAAGGAGCGGCTGGTGGATTCGAACTGCCGACCTTTTGTTTAGCAGCTGAGCTGTCAACCACTGTGCCACCTAGGCATCTGTAAATCCACACCACCCAGCAATCAAGACTATCTCTGTTCCTCAATATTCAAGGGAGCTCTTATAAGTGGGAAGAGCAACAAAAGGATGACCAGAGAACTTGTGCTGGCCTGTGCTCCCGCTGACCTCTGTCTTGCAAACCCCTCCAGCAGTCTACTCCTCATCCGTGCAGTGCGGTGCTGAGGTACATGCCCCAAGCCCTGATACACACCACCTCCATCAAGGAGCTCTAACTAGATGACCCATGGCACGTGACGGTTCCATGGCAGTGTTTTCAAGTTGCTTAAGTCTTGAGTCTCTGGTCATTCAACATGCTATGTCTCTTAGTTCCCTACTGCTGTTGTAACAGAAACACCAGATCTAGGGGGCTTCAAAAAACTAAAAATTATTTCCTCACATTTGTGGAGGTTAAAAGTCCACATCTGCGTCTCAGTCATGTACATTCCATCCTTGTTAGTGGCCCCAGACACCCTTTGCTTCCTTGGCTTGTAGATGGTGCTCACATGGCATCTGTCCTCCCCCACGTGTGTCTCTGCATCTCATCTGCTCTTCCGATAACTCAGGAGCGCTTAGGTTGAAGACACGCCATGCACTGATACAGCCTCACTCACCTAACCAAGAAAACCCTATTTTCTAGCAGGATTATACCCACAGGTATAGGGGTTAGGATTCCAACACATCAATTTTGGGGGACACAATTCAATCCGTAACACTATGAAAATGTCCTCTGTTATGATATTAAAAGGAAAACATATATTTTCCGTCAAGTATAGCAAAATAGTAAATTTCTTTTTAAAAATTCATCATATTCCTTCCTTTTTCTAGCATTGCTTCTCTTCTCATTGCCTTTTTCTCACCTTTCTTCTCCTAAATGTCAGTAAGAACTTTTGGAACCGTTCTCCAGCAGGAAAATAATTTTAGATTTAATTATGTCCAAATCCTTTCCTGTCTGATTATTAACTAGCCTAACCAGTAGTTCATCTGAAGGAAGTTCCTAAAGTACCCTAAATTCCTGGTTCCCATTTAGACGATCCCTACTCTCTCTTCTGAGGACAGTTGCAATTTGCACGAGTTACTTTGGTGGGACTGTACAGTGTGGGGGGGGGGAAATAACTCCAATATTGATCAGGATCACTTAAAAGCTGCAGATGCCATGTGGGAACTTTTACGTACTAAACTGCAGTGCTTTCAGCTCTGGGAAAACATAATGAGGACAGGCTTGAGAACGCATGGCGACATCTTATTTTCCTATAACGTGCAATGATAAGATAATTTGGGCTGTGCTAGGACAAGACACATCCACTTGAATCTCTACCTCTTTGGCAAGGTAGAATCTGACATCATTTCCCGTCACTCTGCAAAGATTTCATTCATCCCTCAGTTACATATATGATAGCGTTGCTCTTCACCACATCCACCCGGCGGCTTGATTAATGCTGCGGTGCTGAAGGAGGCATTGTCTTGTCATAACTCATAACACAAAACTCATGGTTGGTAAGCAGCATAAGACCACAGGAATTCAGAAAATGGCCATTAAAGCAAACTTGGTTTCTGTTACAGCAAATCTGACAATGACCATTACGGGAATACAGAGCACAGACTTTGATGCCTGACATCACTGTGTCCACAAAAATCCAGGAGACCGACCTCAATGCCTTTTTATTCTCCTGGACTGAAGGTTTCTTGAGGAAAACGACCACACTTCATTTAATTTTATATCTTTTGTGCCAAGCGTACTGGTTGGCACATAGTTGATGATCAACAAGTGCTTGTTGAATGGTTTTCTATAAAATTCTAACAGCTTATTTCAACAGGTAAAAAATAAGTGTACCGAGAGCTGTCCTTTGGGGTAAAACCTTAGTTATGAGTAACATGACCTCTTACCTCCTGTCATGGATTGAATTGTGTCCCCCCAGAATATGTGTATCAGTTTGGCTAGGCCATGATTCCCAGTATTTTGTGGTAGTCCTACATTTCGTGATTGATGTAATTATCCTATGTGTTGTAAATCCTAATCTCTGCCTGTGGTTAATGAGGCAAAATTAGATTATGTTAAAGAGGATTAGGGTGGGATGCAACAACCTTGCTCAGGTTACATCCCTGATCCAATGTAAAGGGCGTTTCCCTGGGGTGTGGCCTGCATCACCTTTTATCCTACAAGAGATAAAAGGAAAGGGAAGTGAGCAGAGAATCGGGGACCTCATACCACCAAAAAAGCAGTGCCAGGAGCAGAGAGCACCCTTTGGACTCTGGGTTCCTGCATGGAGAAGTTTCTAGACCAAGGGAAAATTGATGACAAGGACTTTCCTCCAGAGCCGACAGAGAGAGAAAGCCTTCCCCTGGAGCTGAGGCCATGAATTTGGGCTTCTAGCCACCTAGATCGGGAGAGAATAAACTTCTCTTTGTTAAAGCCATCCACTTGTGGTATTTCAGTTAAATCACCACTAGATGACTAAGACACCTCCCTAAAGGAAGCCACTTTAATCAGATTAAAAACTAGAATGCAATTATGTGTACTTGAATGTCGCAACAACTAGACCACATAGAGAAGAGTCATGGGTAGCAAAGCTGCATTTGAATCCAAGACTAAAAGCCTGCCCTGTGTCTTCTCTCTTCTCAGAACTGAAGCATACTTAGGATGCTTGGGTGCTGAACTGGTACATAATGAACTAAAACAGCTCCTCCTTTTCTGTACTGTGTGTTTCTCCAGGATGCTTGAAAACAGAAGATAAAAGATGCAGAGTCCACTCTCAGCATTATCATAAAGACTTTGGCACCTGCTATCCACACTTAGCACCTAATCAATTTAATGAACATGCATGTTTGTGACCTGATGTCCTCTAAAAACAGGGTGTCACTCATATCCACATTAGCAATTATTTAACTATTTCCTGTTACTCTTAATAATGGAATATTATGTAATAAAATTCAGAGTAAATATATGATTTTAAAATACGCTTTTATGCTTAAAGAAAAATGAAGACGTGAAACAGTAAGTTGCAAAGTAATGAGAACTAGAAAATAAGATCATGAAATTTAAATAAAATGCTTTGCCAAACGCCATTCCTGTCATCACTTTACAGTTATGAACAAAGGAATCACAATATTTAAGATCCGACTTGGACCGAGGAGATCACAACCCAACACCCTCACTTCCCAAATAACACAGAAGAGGCCACAAAGACATAGCTAATAACTGGAGGCCATGCGCTAATTGCTGGCTCACTGGGGACCAACTAAACACCCCTCTCACACTCCAGAATGGCAAACCCAAACCTGTTCCTGTCAAGTCGATTCCGACTCATAGCAACCCTACAGGACAGAGTAGAACTGCCCCATAGAGTTTCCAAGGAGCACCTGGTGGTTTCGAACTGCTGACCTTTTGGTCAGCAGCTTTAGCGATTAACTACCATGCCACAAAATGTCAAAGACCTCTCAAAATCCCCTCCACCATAAAAGTGAGGAGAATATCAGCAAACATTGCCAAAATAAACTTTTAAGCACTATGGAAGTAGACCAAAGGCTTGCAAGGAGCGTTTATCCAAGAAAAATGGCTGATTTAACAACGGTGCTGACACAACTGGATATCCATCTGCAAAAAAATGAAACAAGACCCATACCTCACACCATGCAAAAAAATTAACTCAAAATGGATCAAAGACCTAAATATAAAATCGAAAACGATAAACATCATGGAAGAAAAAAATAGGGGCAATGCTAGGAGCCCTAATACATGGCATAAACAGAATACAAAACATTACTAACAATGCACAAACACCAGAAGAGAAACTAGATAACTTGGAGCTACTAAAAATGAAACACTTATGCTCATCAAAAGACTTCATCAAAAGAGTAAAAAGACAACCTACAGACAAGGAAAAAATTTTTGGCTACGACAAATTCGATCAGGGTCTAATCTCTAAAATCTATAAGATACCGCAAAACCTCAACAACAAAAAGACAAATAAAACAATTAAAAAACAGGCAAAAGACATGAACAGTCACTTCACGAAAGAAGACATTCGGGCCACTAACAAATACATGAGGAAATGCCCATGATCATTAGCCATTAGAGAAATGCAAATCAAAACTACAATGAGACACCATCTCACCCCAACAAGGCTAGCATTAATTAAAAAAAAAACACAAAATAATAAATGTTGTAGAGATTGTGGAGAGACGGGAACATTTATACACTGCAGGTGGGAATGTAAAATGATACAACCACTTTGGAAATCGATATGGCGCTTCCTTAAAAAGCTAGAAATAGAAGTACCATATGATCAAGCAATCCCACTCCTTGCAATATATCCTAGAGAAATAAGAGCCATCACATGAATAGATGTAGGCGCACCCATGTTCACTGCAGCACTGTTCACAATAGCAAATAGCAAACTAGGTGCCCATCAACGGAGAAATGGATAAACAAATTACAGTATATTCACACAATGGAATACTACAAAATGATAAAGAGCAACGATGCATCCTCGAAACATCTCATAACATGGATGAATCTGGAAGGCATTATGCGGAGTGAAATTAGTTGCAAAAGGACAAATACTGCATGAGACCACTATTATAAGAACTCAAGAAAAGGTTTAAACACAGAAGAAAACATTCTTTGATAGTTACCAGGGTGGGGAGGAAGGGAGAAGGGTATTCACTAACTAGATAGTACATAAGAATTCTCTCAGGTGAAGGGAAGGACAACACACAATACAGGGGAAGTCAGCACAACTGGACTAAACCAAAAGCTAAGAAGTTTTGGGAGTTCTGGCAACAATGGTTTCAGGGGACATCTAGGTCAACTGGCATAATAAAGTTTATTAAGGAAATGTTCTGCATCCAACTTTGGTGAGTGGCATCTGGGGTCTTAAAAGCTAGCAAGAGGCCATCTGAGATGCATCAATTTGTCCCAGCCCACCTGGAGCAAAGGAGAATGAAGAACACCAAAGACACAAGGAAAGTATTAGCCCAAGAGACAAAAAGGGCCACATAAACCAGAGAATCCGTCAGCTTGAGACCAGAAGAACTAGATGGTGCCTGGTTACCACCAATGACCGCCCTGCCAGGGAACACAACAGAGAGTCGCTGATGGAGCATGAGAAAAGTGGGGTGTAGAACTCACTTTCTAGTAAAAAGACCAGACTTATTGGTTTGACTGAGACTGGAGGGACCCCGGAAGACATGGCCCCTAGACTCTCTGTTAGCCCAGAACTGAAACCATTCCTGAAGCCAAGTCTTCAGACAAAGATTAGACTGTACTATAAGACATAAAATGATACTCTTGAAGAGTGAACTTCTTAGCTCAAGTAGATACATGAGACTAAATGAGCAGCTCCTGTCCAGAGGTGAGACGAGAAGGCAAAAAGGGACAGGAGCTGGTTGAATGGACACAGTAAATCTGGGGTGGAAAGGAGGAGTGTGCTGTCACATTATAGGGAGAGCAACTAGGGTCACATAACAATGTGTGTATAAATTTTTGTATGAGAAACTAACTTGAACTGTAAACTTTCACTTAAAGTACAATAAAAAGAAAAGGAAAAAAAGAAAAATGGCTGCATCTTGGTAAGAACAGTGAGCTTCACAGCATTTAATGTGCTCAATTTACATACCCTCTCCCAGCCTCTCTGCAGTCCTGAAAACCAACAGACACGCGATCCCGGTAGCCAGGAAACCCAGCAGTCTAGTGGCCATTGGAGGCGGGGGTTGGAAATCTCCAAGAGCCCCACTGCAAGAGAAATGTCACTGTTTGATCCACCTGACAACTCCATGAAGCCCTGGGGGCACAGTGGTTCAGAGCTATGGCTGCTAACCAAAAAGTCGGCAGTTAGAATCCACCAACTGCTCCTTGGAAACCCTACAGGTATGAAACGCTGTTTTCTGTTTTTTTCTTTATTTGATCTAAGAGCTTCCTCTTTGCCAACAGCACCAATCTCAGGGAATTTGTAGAAAACAACCAGTGGCAATTATTGAACATCTCGTCTGCCTGCAGTAGTGATTCCAGCTGAGGTTAAGAAGAGGCTGATCAAAAAACTTAAAAGGAAAAGTGGGAAAAGAATGTCCATAGGGAGCTTGGAAAAGCTCTGACACATTCCTGGAACTGTAGACAGCCACATATAAGTACAGCACTGTGTCATGCCCAGGAAAGACCTGAGAAGGCCCTCAGCTCCCACCTCTGTCTGACCTTGAGATTCCTGCATGTAGGGAGTAAGGTGAAGGCACAGTTGCAAACTGCCTTCTGGAGCTTTGAAGTCATACCAACACGCATAAAGCCCATTGGCAAGGGTAAGAAGAATTACTGGTTCAAAGCAGTTAAGGAAATCTCTGTCTACTCCGGAACTGACCAATGACTTAACCATGCAGAAGTCTCAGTGACTGCACATGATGGAGAATACAGGGCTTAAAAGAATTAAGCAAAAAAAAAGTCATTCAACAAACAGCACCAGTAACAACAAAAAATAGGCTCTTGTTGGGTGGGGAGAGGCAACTTATGTCCAAGTTTGCCACATTATTTAAAGTGTTCAGTTTTCAACAAAAAATCATGAGAAATGTCAAGAAACAGGAAAGTATTCCCACACAGGGAGAAAAGCCCCCAAAAGAACTGTCACTGAGGAAGCCCAGGCAATGGAATTACTAGATGAGTGTTCTAAAATTAGACAGTGATAATTGTGGTACAATTCTGTGAATATACTAAAAAGCACTGAATTACACACTTTAAAAGAGTGAATTTATGGTATGTGAATTATACATCAATAAAGCAGTTATGTAAACAAACAAACAAAAACCTTCCTCTTGCTTCTAGCCCCATATTTTCCCTCAGCAGTAGACTTCTTTTGTTCCCAAACAAGGATTTTTGGAAGAAAACTACATGTGTGAGTTCTTGCTGTTGGCGGTTGCTGTTGAGTTGACTATGACTCATGACGACCCCATGCGTACAGAGTAGAACTGCTCTATAGGGTTTTCAAGGCTGTGGCCTTCTGGAAGCAGATTGCCACACCTTGCTTAGAGGTGCCTAGTGTGAAGATAATTTGTCAGTGATTGTTTAATATCATTGTGTAACAAAAAAGCTTATTACCCTTTTGGATATGATATGGTTTCTCCAATCATGGAATTTATGTACGTATATGGTTTGACAAAGTGCAAGAGTAGAGAGGTTTCAAATTAAAGCAGAATATTATGTATATATGTGTATGCATATATGTTTGTGTGTATGTATTTATGTATGCATGTGTGTATATATGGACCCTGGCAGCACGGTGGTTAAACGTTCGGCTGCTAACCAAAACATCAGCAGTTCGAATCCACCAGCTGCTCTTTGAAAATCGTATGGGGCAGTTCTACTCCATCCTACAGGGCTGCTATGAGTCAGAATCGACTTGATGGCAACGAGTTTGGTTTGGGTTTTTGCTATGTATGTATAAGAAGCCCTGGTGCTGCAATGGTTAAATGTTCAGCTGCTAACTGAAAGGCAGGCAGTTCGAACCCACCAGTGACTCCGCAGGAGAAAGACCTGAGGATCTACTCTCTAAAGATTACAGCCTACAAAACCCTATGGTGCATTTCCGCTCTATCCTATAGGGTTGCTATGAGTCGGAATCAACTCGGCAGCACGCTACAACAATAAGCATATATACATATATACACACATACATGTACATATGTATACACAAACACACATACACATAAACATATACATATATTTTCTAAGGGAAGAAGTCAGAATGACATTGATACTTAATGCCAGTAAAGACGCATCATTTATAGACAGGTAGACCAAGAAATAAGTGAGTAAGATCATGAAGATGAAATGTTCAGCAATCAATGAATGACATCGGTATAAATGGATAAGGTTGAGATAATCCATTTGAAGAGAGGATGGCAAGGGCGCAGATGACAAGAGCTGTATGGAAGGGTGAGACTGGAGAGGAGTTGCTTCCAGATAAAATAAGATTTCTTTCTCATGCAATGTGCTCTGCTAAAAATGTGACATCACACACCATATTTCCTGATCCTGTGCTTCAGCCGACCGTGTTGGGCTGGATTAGCACATTAGTGCTCTTGACAGAAAATTAATGTTCTAAGACTTTTCAGCAGCCCTACCGTTGGAAACGCATGTCTGTGCTATTTTCCCTCTCTAAATTAACATATAAACCAGCCATTGGCAGAAAATCAGTTTCACTCTCCAGAAAGTATACATCTTGACTCAGCAGGCCCGTTTTGAGAAACCTGAATGGCCAGGGCTTTCTTTGGCAGCATTCTCCCTCTAGATCTCCATGTCACTATATATTCTGTTGTTGTTCACAGTGTACATAAATGGATAAATGGGAAAACTACGGGAAAATGGTTCATTTCATTACCAAAAGCAGACAGAATTGGAAATGAAAATTCCGTTGCCAGGGCCCTATTTGCTTAAAGTCCTTGAGTTTGTTAAAAAAAAAAAAAAAAATGTCTGTAGAACTTTAAGTGATGTGACTTAAACTGTTTTATCTTTCAATGAATCTTTTTCACAAGAAATGGCAGTCCCATTGACAAAGCATCACAATCTCTGGTTATGTCAGCTAACACACGGGAATTTCAAGAACAACAATGGCAAAGTAAAATGGGGCAGCTTACTGGGGGGGTTTCCTCACCTGTGCGGCGGGCACAACAACACTTGCTTTACGCAGTCATTCTGGAGAGGAAATGAGATTACATCCGTAATTCACATTGTCTGCAGTAGGTGATCACTCAATAGTAATGCCCGCTGTAAAACTCCAGAGGGCAATGTCTGAATTTTCCCCTCAAAATGGCAAGTGGCATTCGGATAATTGTAACTCAAGTACTGAGAAGGTATATACTGGTTTTCTGTAATTTGATGCCCTAACTATACGTGGTGTGACAAAATTAAAGAGATACCAAACCAAAAAAAACCAAACCTGTTGCTGTCAAGTCAATTCTAACTCATAGAGACCCTATAGGACAGAGGAGGGCTGCCCCATAGGGCTTCCAAGGAGCACCTGGTGGATTCCAGCTGCTGATCTTTTGGTTAGCAGACATCTCTCTTAACCACTGCGCCACCAGGGTTTCCAAAGAGACACCACTTAGTCCCATTTGCATGGCACCTGAATGCCCAGTATGTTCACTAAGCAGGTGTATTAGCATCCTGGGCTGCCGTGACAAAGTACCACACATTGAGTGGCTTGTAAGGACAGAATTTAGTTGTTTCGAAGTTCTGAAGGCGAGCATTCTGATCCAGGGTGTCGGCAGTGCCATGTTCTCTCCAAAGGCTCTAGGAGAGGATCCTTTTCTTATCTCTCCCGGCTTCTGGTAGCCCCAGGCATTCCTTGGCTTGTGGCTGCACCACTCCATCTCTGCCCCCATCTTCACATGGAGTCTTCACTCTGCATCTGTCTCTCTGTGTCTCCTCTCTTTTATAGGGCACCACTCAGGATCAGGACCCACCCTGTTCCAGTGTGACCTCATGTTAACTGGTAACATCTACAAAGACCCGATTTCCAAACTAGGTCATTTTCACAGGTACCGGGGGTTAGGACTTCAATGTAAATTTTTGGGGGACACAGTTCAATCCATAGAATTTGTTACTTTGAAATCGTATTTCTGACACATTCAACCGTATGTGATCCTCAGTGAAATTTTCTGTGAGGTGCCTGGCTGTGGGCGTAAGCTTAGGCTTCCATCTCGATATGGGGAAAAGGTGGCTATTTGGGGATGAAAAAGATGGAAATTCGGAGGGAGTTGGCTCTCGAGGGCAGACCCTTCTGGGGAGATCCCAAAGAATACCCCATCATGTTGCATTTATGGCTGGGCCGAATTAATTTGTTATTTTTTCCTCGTTGATTGCACCTTATAGTTGTTTCCGTTTCCATTTTCATCCCCTGAAACCTTCCCTAATGGCAAAACAGAAATGGAGTCATTGTTTCCATAGCCAAGAGGCAGGCGTGATGGTTAATTTTAACTGGTACAGTCTATGGTGCCCAGCTGTTGGATCAAACATTGGTGTAGATGTGGCTATGAAGGTATTTACATGACATTAACACTTAAATCAGCTGATACTAAGTAAAGCATATTACCTTCCATAATGTGAGTGGATCTCATCCAATCAGTTGAAGGCCTCAACAGCAAAATCCCAAGTGAGAAGAAATTCTGCCTCGAGACTGTAACATAGAAATCTTTCCTGAGTTCCCAGCCTGTTTTCTGGTCTATGGATTTTGGATGTGCCAGCTCCCACAATCTCACGAGCCAGTTCCTTAGAATAATTTTCTCTCTCTCTCTCTCTCTATATATATATACACTTACATATGTCGTTGTTGTTGTTAGGTGCCATTGAGTCAGTTCCAACTCACAGCAACCCTGTGTGCAATAGAACCAAACACCGCCCGGTCCTGCGCCATCCCCACAATCGTTGTTATGCTCGAGCCCACAGTTGCAGCCACTGTGTCATTCCATCTCGTTGAGGGTCTTCCTCGTTTTCACTGACCCTCTACTTTACCAAGCATGATGACCTTCTCCAGGGATGGGTCTCTCCTGATAGCATGTCCGAATTACGTGAGATAAAGTCTCGCCATCCTTGCTTCTAAGGAGCATCTGGTTGTACTGCTTCCAAGTCAGATTTGTCCGTTCTTCTGGAGTCCATGGTGGATGTATATATACATGGGGAATGCTGAAACACCAGGCAGGACTGATTCCAATGTATTTCAGTGTATCTACCATCACTTGGTGAGGGTGACTGTCTCATAAAACGCACATCTTTAAGCCTCAAGAAATTGGCCGAGTGAATGGAATGCTTCGTTTTGCCTAGCTTTCTGATCTTTAGTGTGTGCACACGTGTCTGTTCACATGCATACTCGCATGCATGACCGTGTGCGTGCACACTCTGGGCCTCTAGAGAGCCACAGTGCCATCCCTGCCTATCCTGGAGCCATGGCCAGAACGCACTTGGGCCTGGGAGACCCTGCCGCCCCCCGAGGCAGCTCCTGTTTGCACCCGATGTGGGCAAGCTGTGCCCTTGGTGACATCAGGGCTGTGAGGATTGGTGTCACCACACTTTGCGTCTCCCTCAGTCACAGCACACACGGGGTGTTGTTCAGGGCAGCGAGCAGGGAGGCCATCCCATCCTGGCACAAGGGACACACCACCTGGCACCCCTCCTCAGTCAGCTCCGCACTCCACCAAGTAGATCTCTGTGGCACTTCCCTCTTTCTTGATCTGCTTTAGAGATGCTGGTGGAGTGTAACGTGAGGTCTACGTTTAAGAAGGCGATGTGGTCTTATCCGTCGCAGGCATGAATTTATCTTGCTTAGTTTCCAACGTCTTCCTTCTGCCTAAGTCTTCCTCCTAATGGCTTCATCCCCATCTATACTTCTGCGCATGGAATGGAATAAGTATTCTCGGAATGCAAATACAAATGCAAAGCATTTTAAAAGCTACTATTCTATCTCAAAAAGCCTTGTATATACTTACCTCTATGTCCCCTTCCCCTTGGAACACTCGACAACAGGAAACTGACTGCTTATACTCTGATGCATGTAGGAAAGAGAAGGGGCTGAGAGGTGGCAGCGGGAAGCTTCCTGTGTCTCCAAATGAGGAAACGAACCGGGGGAGGGAGCCTGTCCCAGGTGAAGAGGAGCCTGAGTGTCAGAGGGCAGCCCGGGACGCAGTCCAGCTCACCTCCACACCTCAACCTGCTGTGGGGAATGTTTTTTAATTATAATAAGTATAGCATCATCACTGCTTGTTGTCAAGA
>NW_004444029.1:2560806-2576933 GCF_000243295.1 Trichechus manatus latirostris
TTTGTTACATGTTCATAATTATGTTCATCATGCTGTGTAACCATTATCATCATTCCACAGCCAGCCACACCATACCTTTCTTAGAAACACACAGAAAGGTAAAGCGCCCCTTATTTACTCAGCATGGGCATGGGATAGCAGTGAAGGTTGTTCTGGATCCAGAAACAAGTCAGACGAGAGGAAATGTCAATGGAGTAACTGGTATCCCCGAGGAGCTGACCCCACCCAATGTATCACAGGCTGAGCACAGATTCCACAAGCTCAGTCACAGTTTCACCAGGAGGTGCTCTCCATTTCTGTGTTGCCCAGAGCATCTCCCCAGTATGATCACTGGGAACACCCACGGCCTTGGCTGGACAGGATGATGGACTGATTTTCCCCTCTGGTCTTTGGGAAGCGCTAATCTGGAGGAGCTCTGCTGGGAGGGGTGTCCGCCAAGCTCAGAGAACACTCTCTAGGTGTTGAGCATCTTCCCAAACATGCAGGGGGCCCACCTTCACTGCAGCTCCTCTAACCATTGGCGAGTGCAAAGTGAAACATTTAATCCAGTGGCCGGTTCAGGAAACGCATCCACACACCGTGATGCGTAAAGGGGATGTGCCTGACTGAAGTGGAATAAAAGCACCGCAGCGTAAGACTTCGCCGTGGAGTCTCTGACATCCTCGGGCTGGTTACTGCCACCTTTGCAAGTGGATGTCCCGCCAGCCGGGACACATGACACATCACTGGGGCCAAGGAGCTGTGGACCACTTTCATCTCAGATCCCTTCTCACCCCACCCTTCTGGCAGACACGCCTCCATTCCAGCAACAAATGACTTGATTTACAACAAAAGATTTTGTAACAAGGTTTGGAAGGTGATATATGTAATGCTTTGGGGGGGAAACAGTTTATTGCTGTGCAATGGATTAAACTGACTCTATCAGAAAGATATGCTGAAGTCCTAAACCCTGGTACCTGTGAACGTCTTGTCTGGGAATAGGGTCTTTGATGGAGTTTACGGTTAACCTGAGGTCACACCAGAGTAGGGTGGACCGTAATCCCACCTGAGTGGTGTCCTTGTAAAAGAGGAGAAGAGACATAGAGAAGCACAGAGGGAGGACGGCTGTGTGATGATGGAGTTAGGATGCAGCTACAAGACATGGAAGGCCTGGGCCTGCCAGGAGCTGGAACAGACGAGGAAGGATCCAGCACCAGAGCCTTCAGAGGGAGCTCATCCCTGCCAACACCCTGATTTCAGCCTTCTGGCCTCCAGACCTGTGAAACAATACATTTCAGTCATTTAAAGCCACCGACTTTGTAGTATTTTGGTACCTGACAGCGACCCATAGCTAGACCGGTACAGCGTTGCGTAGCATATCCATGACATCTGTGTGTGCTGGCCGAAATGCAGGCATCAAAACACCACAACACCTGGATGACTTGTTTGCTGCTGCTAAAATAAATTTTGACTTGATCTGTGTGCATCAGCAGGAGTACAGAGATGAAAACAATACGTGAAATGTTTCAAGACAGATCCCAAACCGGGTTCACGACGAGGAAAGTAGGTTAGAAAACCCCTCACCTGTGCTCCCATTCACCCCTTTATTTCTCCGTTATTACTGAAGTGTATCTGCCTGGACTATAGCTGTGCTCAGATTACTCAAGGACTCACTGTATCACAAAGCTGTTTTGCTTTCTTTACTGCGTAGTGACAGAGGCCTGGTAAACATCTGTGGACTAACCGTTCCAAGTACAACCATCCGCGAGAGGAGGCAGACCTGAGCCTTCACAATCACACAGCAAGGTGCCGACTCAGGGACCTTCCTCAATGAAGGCCCGTGGTGACACACGCAGTATGCACACACCTGTATGAACACACACCTGCACACACGCACACCTGCACGCACACACACCTGCACACACGCACACCTGCACACACGCACACCTGCACGCACGCACACCTGCATGCACACACCTGCACACACCCCTACACATACACACACCTGCACGTACACACACCCCTATGTGGGCACACACCCATAAGGAAGATGGAGCTGTCAATCTCAGGAGTGCTCCTAAGCTTTAGTCTTTTACAAGGAATTTTTGCCAAAGGAGTTGGTTCACACCCGTTTAAAGAAAGTGTGAAAAGATTTGCAAATTCCTGTTTGGAATAAATAATTCAGAGGAAGATGGAAAGATCCATGATCAAACTCTAAAGATGACAACTGAACTCCAAATTATTAAAAAGGGTGGAATAATTCCCGCGCGTAACCTATAGAGTTTACACAAAGACATATTTACGAAAAAGACAGGTATGAGGATGGGGACAGCATTTGCCAAAGAAAGGTCGTCTGTCAGGAGTTCCATCTTTACATCGTGGCTATAACAGGGGTCATCCGGGCCACCTCTTCTCTTCCCTTGTCTTTCTCTTTCTCAGTTTTTGGTCTGCGGGAACATCTCCGACTGAGGGCGGGCCACTGTGCGGTACAAAGACGACACACTAGCAATCCCGTTCTTTGTCCGGACGCGGGGTGTGCTGGGTGTTCCCATTCCAATCATCGCGCCTCTAAGTTCGTCACGCTTCTCAGACACAGAGAACCAGGGCAGTGTTACCCTTCAGACACCATCCGGGAGTCAGGATCAGATCCAACCTGCTTCTCCTACCCTGGGACGGTCACTACTGTTCCTGGACCCCACCCCTCAGACTGTGGGCTGAGATTCAGTGCCGTACTGCTTTGTGACGCTTCAGGGAGCACGCCACCTGTCGACACAAAAGAGAAGAAGACAGCCACCTTCCTTGGAAAACGGTGAGAAGGGCGTTGCGGGGAGGAGATGCCTGGTGGCACGGTCTCTCACGCTCAGCACAGAGCTGATGTCCTTCGCTCCTCTGTGTCCACAGGGGGCCCCGGTGGTCCATTTCCGTGTCTGAATCCAACAAGATTCCCTCAGCAGCACTGGCTCTGAGCAGGGGGAACCTCGGAGACAGAACTGCTCTTGGGGTGCTGGTCCTCCCCCGCAACTCCCTCAAATCAGGAAGGGAGTGGCCTTTGCAGCCTCAAACCCTGCACTGTTCCTCAGCCCTCAGGGGGTTAATCCTCCAGCATACCAGCTCAGATAAGAATTTTAAAACATGCTAATCTGAGCTGAAATGTCCCTTGAGGGAAAAATGAAAGATATTAAAGGAAAAGAAGCTCACTTTCCGATTTCTCCTGACTTTGGGGTAAGTTTTTGTCTTTAAAAGAAGAAAAGTGATGCATTTTGCATGTACATCAGTATGTTATCATGCAAAACAAGTCAAAAGACCCCAACCCCCAAAGCTCCCACAGGTACAGGCCAGAAAGGGCTGTGGCAGATGTGAGGCTGTGCTGGCATTCCATGGCCTGAGCATAACTCCTAGGCCCTTGTGAGTACGTGCAGGGAGCCACTCAGTTGGACATGAAGAATTTATCTTCCCGTGAAGCCCTTAGACGCTCTTCTATTTGGGTTTTCCTTGCTTTGCAGAAATTTTTACATTCTTAACTCATATCATATGCACTCTAGAAACAATACAACTTAAAATCGGAGAAATAAAATGGATATCTGTATGTAAATATCTACACAGGCCCATGCTGCATTTTCCATTGGGATAATTACGTGATTGGCTTAGATTTTAGATAGATGAGCCGTAATCACAGAATGAGAGAAATTTCTGTGGCATCACCAGTAGGTACCGCACCCCACGACTGACTCAGAATCTCTGGAAGTGCAAAGAGCTGTGGTTGAAACCTCTCCCCCTAAAGTGGACACCAAAGCTCAGTGAGGTAAATGTTGTCAGTTGTCGCCAAGTTGATGCCGACTCCGGTAGGCCCCACGTGTACAGAGTGGAACTGCTCCACGAGGCTTTCAATGGCTGTGACCTTTCAGAAGCAGACTGCCATGCCTTTCTTCTGAGGCGCCTCCGGGTGGGTTTGAACCACCAACCTTTTGGTTGGTAGTCCAGCACTTACCCATTTGTGTCACCCAGGAAAAAATTTCAGTGAGTTTGGTAATCTGGGAGAACTCTAAACATAGAGACCTTGACTTGGCTTGGCTGAAGTACCAATTGCCCATGGACTCAACGCTGTTCCCAGCTGCTCGGGGCTCCTCTATACCTCAGTGCACTGCCCTCACCCGCCCTCCCACTCAGCCCAGGGTGGCGTTAATTTTCTGGAACAGTCCAGTCCCAATGTCAACCATCGGACGGTCGTGTGTCAGTTTGCTGCTGGGAAAATTGGTCATCAAGTCACTCCCTTTCTCGTCCCCCTTTGCTTTCAAACGCCACTTACCTAAACTATTTATTATAGACATTAGGAAAGATTTTTGTCATTGGGTACTTCCAGAGATCCCCTAAATTTCTCCAATTACCCTCTTCACTTACCAGTAAATGCCTGCCAGTGTAAACTGGGCATTGGTATAACATCTCTAATAAAACCAAGTATCAATCATCGTTTGGCATTGAAACCACTTAGAATTTGCATTCCAGTCTGTCATAATCAGCTTCTGTTAGCTTCCATTATGGGAGAAATGAATCAACGGCTTAAGCCGATGAGATCATGATTTATATTTATCAGTACTTAATCGGAAGAGGATGTGGGTTCTAGCAAATCTCGTTCTCGAAATAAAAATATTATTCTAGGTTTAGAAATATCCTTTTGGCACCACAGACCGGAAAGATGCATCTGCAGCGGAAGGGTGTTAAATTCCAGCCACAACGTGGCTGTCCCGTGCAGTTGGAAAGACGCCACATTTTCTCAGAGAAAAGCACTTCATGTGGAGGTGAGCGGAATGCAGAGGAGGACCGAACTCGACAAGCCAAGAGCAGATGTGAGAGGAGGAGGCGGGAGTCTTTGGATGCCCCAAGGCTCCAGGTGAAGTCCCATCTGCCCAGCGCCTCTCGTGGCTCTCCCCAAAGAACCCGGCTCCAGACCATTCTGCCAATTAAGCGTATTCCCAGACTCATCACTCCATTCACTGCAAACTTCCCACAGCTCCATCTTCCCACCAGGTCCACCACCTCAGGCTGGTGGCCTGCGGGTGAGTCTCCAGGACCCACTGAGGGTTTTCCTAATGAGCTCATCACCATGGGAGAGGGAACCAACAGTCACCCCAAACATGCCTCCCTCCCTCCAGACAACAGAGCCCCAGGAGGAGACAGAAGGTGCCAGGTCCCTGATGCCCTTGTAGCAGGACCCCAACCTTGCCTTGATTGTATCCAGACTCACTTAAGGTTAGAGAGAAGCAGATTTCTATTTTGCTGAAACCCCTGCGGTCTGGGGCTTTTGTGGCCCACTTGTAGCGAACCTAATGTTAACTAGAACAAAGATAAACACAAAAATCTTGAATTTAAAGGCACGGTTTTTTAAATGAGGATTAAAGTCTACCTTCATTATATATGTATATATTCTATAACGGAGCCCTAGTGGCACAGTGGTTAAGCATTTGGCTACTAACCAAAAGGTCGGCAGTTCAAATCCACCAGCCGCTCCTTGGAAACCCTAGGGAGGATTTCTACTCTGTCCTCTGGGGTTGCTGTGAGTCGGAATCAACGCGACAGCAACAGGTTTGGTTTTTCAGTTTTTTACATTTTATAATTATTTACCAGTTGCCATCAAGTCAGCTTCGACTCATGGCATCCCCGTGTGTGTCTGAGTCGAACTGAGCCCCACAGGGTTTTCAATGGCAGATTTTTCGGAAGTAGATGACCAGGCCTTTCTTCCAAGGCACCTCTGGGTGGACTTGAACCTCCCATCTTTTAGTGAGCAGCCAAGCGTGTTCACATTTGCACCTCCGGGGAGTCCTCTAATATCTATTCGATAGCATATCAATTTCACAGGGCTCGCTCTCTTTCCTGTAAGAGTTGGGAAGGAGCTGGGATCGGCCACCTGTCGAGGACGTAAGCTCTCCATCCAGCAGGGCAGGAAGGAAACAGCGTGTTTAGGGGTCAGGCCAACCTGGGTTCAAATCCCAGGGCTGCAGCTCTGCTTTGCTCTGTTGTCGGGTACCATCGAGTCAGTTCCGACTTATAACAACGCCGAGTGACAGAGCAGACCTGCCGCCCAGGGTCTCCCAGGTTGTAATGTTTACGGAAGCCGACCACCATATCTTTCTCCTGCAGAGCTGCTGGGTGGGTTCAAACCGCCACCCATGCTGGACCACGGCACCACCAGGGCTCCTTTAGGACCCCTGTTTCTGATTTTGTGCAATTACCCAAGCGTCTCGGCGTTTCTGTGAACATTCAGTGGATGGATGGGCTGACACACAGGACGCCCCCTGGGGATCAACACTCCTCCCCTCCCTCCAGCCGCCTGACCACCTGATCCCCATGAGCTGCCTCACCAAGGCTGCCGACAGAGGCCATGGGGACTGTCCTGCTCTGTTTTACTTTGTAAAATGTTGCCCACTCAGCTCTCCAGCACTGCAGAGAGATCACAGTTGGCAGGTGTCTTCCAATTTTGCCACGTCTTTACAGCATCGTGATGCCTAAAGTCACGAAAAGAGGATAATTACTGCCATTTGTAAGGTCAACTGGCAAAATCAGGAAACAATGAGCTCCATCTCTCTCCCTCCCTATGCCTGTCCCTCCCTCCCTCTCTTTTTATACACTCATAAATTATTATAACACTATTAACAGAGACCTTTTCTGCCTTTGTGCTTGTATTCTCACCTACACAATCGACACAGAATTGATTTGATGTCTTTTGAGCCGAGAGTAAAATAAATAGAAAATAACGGGATAAACACCTTGCTTTGAAATTGAGCGCCTCGGGGTTGGGGGTGGGGGTCCCATGCAACGTTCTAACTTGCAGATTGAAGACTCATTAACAAGAGGTCATGAAGATATTGCCATAACCAATCTCTACAGACGAGATGCAGAAAAAATCGCACCTCAGCTTTCAACAAGCAGTCTGTCTTCTAAAACTTGGAACAATCTGCCTCCAAACCAAGCATGATTTTTCTTTGTTTTGGTTTGGTCTGTTTTTACTGACACAGTTTAAGAGAAACATAATTTGTCAAGTATAAAGCCTTTTTGTCCACTTACATGTCCTTTCTTACGAAGAATATAACAGCTCCTTTACAAACATATAAAATCTCAAAGGGCGTACAAAGTAGTCATGTCCAATAAGACAAAGCAAAATAGGTATGTATGTTACCCTACAAACCCAGCGAACACAGACTGACACATTCAAGAGAAGCACCCACACACACAAAGTGTAGATCCTAAATTCTATTTCATATAGAAGACCCAGAGTTTCAGGTAAAATTCAGGCCTTTCCATTATGATATTTCCTAATTAACAGTAAAGTTGTTAGGCCCCCAATTTTGGTGGGTCGACCATACTGTGCCAAGTGGTGGCTCCTTCTGGGCAGCGGCAGGTGGAGGTTAACATTCCTACCCACCAAGTCCATTCCTCTCAAAATGCTTAACTTAAAACAACTTTAGTTTATAAAGTTCACGTGGACTGTTTCTAAATTTAATGAAGTTAATTGTATACAAAGTCTATAAAGTTAATTACTTGCAAATTAATGGTTGGTTGTGCTTAAACACGGGCACCCTGGTGGCACAACGGTTCAATGCTCGGCTGCTAATCTGAAGGTTGGTGGTGTGATCCCACCAGCAGCTTCTTGGGAGAAAAGACCTGGCGACTTGCTCCTGTAAAACCTGCAGCCCAGGAAAGTCGATGGCACCATTCCGCTCTGTCCTGTGGTGTCTCCATGAGCTGGAATCTACTTGACCACGCACAACAATTTAATACTGAGAAGCACTATGGAGGGGAGGGATACGTCTCTTTTTCTCCTTATTTTCTTTAGCATATGAATAATATTCTTTACCACGTCAGCATGTTATTTTCATAATACAACAACTGGTTTAAATTCTGAAGACAGTTATAAAAGTATTCAGTACATGTAATACGAAATCCACCTAAATTAAACACTTCTATGGAATTAATATTTATCATCAAGCATAGCTTTAGAATAAGAAATGTCAAACTATAGAATTGCCTCTACTACTCCTAGCTCCGGATGAGTTTTAGGGAAGCATTTGTTGAACGGGAGCACAACTGATAGGTAAATCGTCTTTATAGAGCATCCGTTGCTATGGTAATCATAATGTGACATCATTTCAATGGCAGGCTTTGTTCTAAAAGCAATAATGAGTAGCACCCTGTAGACCCTGTTCAAAACAAAAGTGAGAGGTTGGTCTGCCATCCCGGGAACAGATGGGGGTGCAGAACCCTGGCTGACTCACTCAGGGACTGCTCCTTGTCTGCGGTTTAAAAGTGAACAGTTTAGTGTATAAAAGGCCCTATTTTTTTTCTTCCTTTTTTTTCCTGCCGGAATATGAAATGAGCAAATTACAATCTATCGTCTTTGAGGAAAGAAGAGGAAAGGAATAGGTGTAACTCCAACAAACGGTTCTCTTTTCTACAGCAGTTACTTAGTGGGGATCCTGACATTAATATATCATGTAACTACATTAACTCAAAGCAAAAGGATGACTTCAAACTAAAACGCATTGATAGAAAACTCCCCCAAGTGGCCCAAACCCCTGAAACTTTTACCTTTCAAATGTCCTTACATCACTCTTTGATACCCATGGCTCTGTATTATTATTCATTATTGCATTTAATATTTGCCAGGCACTGTTCTAGACGCTGGGATCGACTGTGAATAGAATACACAGACGTCATTAGCTATGAGCATTAACCATTACCGTGTGTATGTGTGTGCATGTGTACGTGTGTGTTGGTGTTGGAGTGAAGGAAGGCATGGTGGATTGGTTGTCTGGTTTTCTGTACTTGAAGGAGTAGCTAGACATACCTTCAGGGGGTGGATATTAGGTGTGGCCTTTAGATGGTCCAGTGGTGGAGAGAGAAAATATTAAGTCACATTCATCTGTCTTTCCGTACATGGAGCTGACACCTCGGTCTCATGACAAAACCCTTGCTGAGCTAAATCACTTATATCTCAGACTGTGTTCAATATGCCATACTTGATTTTTCTTCTTTGAACCGTGAGGATATCTAAACGTCTCAATTTTTTATTAGATTCTTCAAGGTTAGTCTGATTTGTATTTCAAAATCACCAGATCAGCTTAATCTTAATCTGCTGGTTTCAAAAAAACACAACCTTCATTTGGGAAAATTTAGAAAACCAATAAACATTTACCTATCTGAAACTAAGCTTTCAATTCATATGAAAAAATCCTTCCCTCTCCTAAAATTAAAATAATAATAACAATTATACAAAAAAAAAGAATCAAGCCTTAATTTTTTTTTTAAGAGAAAATAAATAGGAACGAGGCTGGTTTTATTTTCCCTAGCAGCCATGAGTTCTGCAGTATCTTCAAAAGCCTTCCACTTGGACAAACAAGTACATAATCTTTCTTTTGTTGAAATTTTGAATATAAATCAGAGTTGCTAATGAATATGAACTATTATAATATTTCTTTGCTGAATATTGTAATCACTTGGCATGAGACAGTGAAAACCTATTCGAAACCAGCTCTTCTAACCACAGATGAAAAAAAAAACCTAAACATTTGCAGTTAAAGGCAAAGGAGAGAAAAGAAGGTAAAGTGATATTTTTACTTTATCTGAACCCAGTAAAAATGCCCAGATTTGTATGCTGAGGAGTCCCTGGGCAGTGCAAATGGTTGATGTGCTTGGCTGCGGACCGAAAGGCTGAGGTTTGAGTTGACCCAGAGGTGCCTCGGAAGAAAGGCCTGGTGATCTACCACTGAAAAATCAGCCATTGAAACCCCCACGACGTCCAGTTCTACTCTGACACACATGGGGTTGCCATGGGTCGAAGTCAAACCCACAGCAACTGGTTATTGTGTGCGGAAGAGTAGAAACCCTGGTGGGAAGCACTTTTCAGGGAAAGCTGGTCCAAGGTTCTTGGTTTCAACTACCAGCTCGGTGCAGAGGGTTCCCTGATCCATGTATGCTCGTCTGCCATCTCACAGCGCTGCACTCCATTTGGAGCACACCTTTAGGATATTCTAAATTGCCCAACCTAAAAACACGCAGATTCGGTTGACAACTAAATTCCTCATCTTCTCTGAGTCTTGTACTTTTCAAATCTGCTGTCAGTCTCTGATAGCATCATTAGCTCAACTCCCTGGCCAGAAATCGGTGGGGCGTTTTTGGATTTGGTAGGAGTTCAGGTATTACCGAGTAGTGACAGCTGCTCGCTGGCCACCTCTCTGGGATACACTCATCCCTCCCATTCTTGTTCTCATTGTCACACGGGCCGTTTCCCATCCTAGTTAGATTACTGCTTCTTGCTGGTCTCCCATCCATCCGTCTCTGTCCCCCACATCGGACGGTGTTCCATCCACCACCAGAATCAGCATCTTCGCGCTTTAGTCCAATCAGGTCACCACCCTGCCCACACCATGCGTGGCGGCCTGCTGCCTCCTGCAATATATTTAACATGGCCTGGTCTTGAAAGGGAGCCCTGGTGGAGCAGTGGTTAAGAGCTCAGCGGCTCACCAAAAGGTCAGCAGTTCGAATCCACCAGCCACTCCTTGGAAACCCCGTGGGGCAGTTCCACTCTGCCCTATAGGGTCGCTTTGAGACAGAATCGACTCGACAGCAATGGGTTTGGTGTTCTGGTTTGGCCTTGAAAGAACTCCATAACTTAAATCCATCCCTTATTCTCCAGTGAGAACAGCGTCACAATGGCATCCACTTAAACCAGTCTCCTCTCACACACAAGATGTGCTGTAACACATTTAAACGGCGGGCTTTCTGCTACTGGGCTTAGACCGACGTCTCTGCCCCCACCAACCCAAAGCTTCCCTCTCGTCAAGACTCACGCCATCTCACCAGGAAGCTCCTCCGATCCTTCAGCGCCTGGGAGTCAAGGGACCCCTGACACCGGCAGGCTTAGAGCAGCTAGAAAATGCTTCCAGCAGCATCATACCACCATGTAAATTTGTCATCCACGAGTTCAACACATTTCAAAGCTATGACTTTATCCACTTTTAAATAGTCTGCAGGAAAACAAGTCATACACACAAATACGTTGTTGTTGTCGTTAGCTCCTACCCAGTTGGCCTCGACTCTTGGTGACCTCCGCTCCTGGAGACGCCGTGCACGGCAGAATGAAACACTGCCCCGTCCTGCGCCGTTCCCATGGTTGGCTGTGGTTCTGACGGTGCTGATCTGCAGGGTTTTTGTTGGGTGATTTTTGGAAGTAGATCAGCAGGACTTTCTTCCTAGTCTTAGTCTGGAAATGCCACTGAAGCCTGTTCAGCATCAGAGCAACACACAAGCCTCCACTGACAGCCAGGTGGTGGCTGCACACGAGGTGCCCTGGCCGGGAATCAAACCCGGGCCTCCCACACGGAAGGCGAGGATGCTACCACTGGCCCACCACAGCCTCGTATGTATAAACACACACATGCATCTAAGTCTATGTGCATGCATATGTAGGGGCACGTACACACGTGTGCACGTATCCATGTGTGTATTACAGACCAAAGAGAGAAAACCCCTCCATTCTCATATCCGTAGTCAGGAGATTTCACAGATTAGGAAGCCAAGGCCCAGAGGGTAGACGTGAGGTTCCCACACCCACACCCAGCGGCGGAGGCTGGCACCCAGCTCTCTCTTCCGGGGGTGGGTAGAGATAAGACTCCGAATCAGACTGAGTTGTCCTCTTCTACCTGACAAAGATGTCCGCAGCTTTCTTTTCTCAAAATCCAGAAGCAGCCAAGTCTGGTTTCAATTTTCCTTTGCTTCACTAACAATTTACTATGCTTCTTATCCAAAATGCAATTAACATAAAAATGACTTACCTGATCAAAGTTAAAAAAAGAAAAGAGCTGATATTTTCATGGCTGAAACTCAGGCTGTACTATCTGCTGATCGATGGACGATTTACAATTCACACGAAATCAGTAATGAATCTTTGAGCGACAGCAAAGAATCTTGAGTGACCCAGGGAAAAAAACAGGACAAAATGTCATCTTCTTCCTGTGCCAGAAACCATGAAGAGGAACATGCATCACAACCCTCCCCACTTGGGGCAGGTATCTGTCTATCCATCAGTCTATCCATCTCCCTATAATCTACCCATCTAACTATTCTCTAGCATTCTGTTAAGTATCTATGTATCTGTGTGTCCATCTATAATCTATATGTCTACCTATAATCTACATCTAAGGATTATCTATCCATCTATTATTGATCATCTAGCTCATTATCTATCTTTCCATCTATCATCTATCTATCTATCTACCTATCTATCCATCTATCCAGGCTAGGTCTGAATATCTCTCCCTCCATCTATGTATATATCTATCCATGTATGTATAATCAGACTATTATCGAGCCATCCATCCATCCACCTATCTATCAATCCATCCAAACCAGGTTTGAACTCTCTCTCTCTTTCTCTGTTTCTATCTCCATCTCTCTCTCTACACATAAATACATATGTATGTATGTATACATGTGGAGCCCTGGTGGTGAAATGGTTAAGAGCTCAGGCTGCTAACTAAAAGGTCAGCTGTTCGAATCCACAGACGCTCCCTGGAATCCCTATCGGGCAGTTCTACTCTGTCCTACAGGGTCACTATGAGTCAGAATCAACTCGAAGGCACACAATAACAAAACAACATGTGTGTGTATATATATTATATACATATATATTCAGAAACAAATCATCTATCTTGACAAACAGCTTAATGAACTGTGCTGTGCCCTTTTCCAAAAGCAAATACCTACAACGCAAAATGAATAAAATGAGATGAATACACTTTGAGACAAAATCTACACAGACACTCCAAAATATCTCGAAGTACGTTGTGCAAAAGCATTAATTTAAACTCGGAATCTCCAAACACCCCATCTCACCCTTTGTTGGAGCCATGGCATAGACCCCCACCCAGGCCCTGGCACTGGGCAGGGAGGGCAGCTGCCAACTGGGTAACACAGTCCCTGCCACCCACCCCGCCCCACCCCAGGAAGCAACTCAGATTCTGACCAACAGATGGATCTTTACAAGAAGAAATGCCAGCCTTTTTAGCATGGGCACCATCCTGGAATCCTCTCTCTGGGAGGCAGAAGCAACCATAATGTAAACATGAGTCCTAAAGATGCTAATATTGGAAGAACAAAGCAATACTGGGACAAGCCTGTGGGACACAGGGCTTGGATCTCATTGTGGATGCCTGAACTGAATGAAATAAGGAAAAATAAACAGTCAAGACAGATATTCAGTGATACAGTGTATCGGGAAAACTGTAAAACGCTTCGGGCTTGAATAGTTTTAGTCACAGGTGGACAGAATGTTAACTGGATAGCGGCAGACCGTAAGAAAAATCATTGAAAATCAAGAGGGATTTTCTGAGAAGAATTTCCTCAAGTAAACCACAAACACCCAAGAAAGATCAGAAGAGCATCCTCGCCCTGGAATCAAGGGATCACTTAGGGCAAAATTCAAACAAAATATCCAGTGAAGTCTCTGCTTTCTTTGGGGGCCAGGAAAGACGGAGAAGAAGGTACGTTTGAAGTATTGGCATTAGAGGGAGAAATACCAAAGGAAGAAGGAAGAAAAGAGAGAGGGAAGAACCTTGTGTATTTCACACTTTCTCCCTTTGTCCCTATCGTTGGTTGCCCTCAAGTCAGCTCGGAGCCATGGGGACCCCAAGTACAACAGAAGGAAAGTTGCCCAGTCCAGAGAAGATGGTCCACGCTCACGCTTCTGTCCTCTACGCTGCCATTCCAGGAGATGGCTTAGGCACACGGTGTCCAAGTGTTTGCTAAAGATGTCTTTAAATCTCAAGTGCCCAAAATTCATGCAAAATATAGATCTGTTTCTTTCAATAAGAATATAATTCCTCCCAGTGTTCCCTAAACACCACATTACAATTCTGCAAATAATGCAAAATAGAGATGTCACGTTTATTCTCTGACTTCTCTTATCAATTGTGCCACTGATAATGCCCCCAGGACCCATGCACCCCAATCTGAAATGCAAGGGTATAAAAATGAGACTATATAAATGATAGTATTTAAAAGGGCTCTAGGCTTAACAAGCAGAATTATAATTGTATTTAGTTGCCAAAGTGTGATGTACTCTAACTAGACTCTGTTAGATGGATCAGTATCAACTCTATGGCCAATCCAAAAAAAATAAAAATCTTCATTTCTTTTGTAAAAACATAATATATTTTTAATCCAAGAAAGATGCATGATTTTTTATACTTTAAATATTGTAGCCAGATTGGGATTTTTGGGAAGAGAACTCAGATGCATTAGCCTGTGGGATATCTATCGGACTGTGTTTTTGGGATCAAATATTGAATGTGTTTGTAAGGAATCTGCATTGGTTTAAAGTCTGAACACACCTATAATACACACACACGTATAGATTTTTTCCTGTCAATACTTGTTATGCTGGTATTTTACTTTTAATATCAATACTACCTTAAATATGAGGGTTGACTCATAATAAATTTTTAGATTAATGACGAACAAATGGTCTGAAACAAAATGGATCAGAATTATTATGCTCTGAGATCTACTGGTTATCTAAGTGCAAAGTAAGTGTGTTGCTTTGACTCGGAGGCTGCATATTATGTTAGGTTCTGAAATCAGTTATCTACTTAGACAGCAATTTTCTGCAGCAGAAAAGATGTGATTTTTCTTTAAAACATGGGCCATAATAGGTGTAATTATTTGGATGCAGGATATACAAAACGTCACTGTAAATGGTGCATAAACGTGGCCTCATTCTGCATTGATTTATGAGCCACATATAGCACAGCCCTCCAACAGCCCTGCATCAGGTATAAACACACTGATGTGGAACTGTACAGTCATACGCCATTGTGAAATACAATTACCTGAGACACAGCACAGCACAGTGGCCCCTGTAACGGTGCATTTACGCAAGGAAGACAATGTGAGGATGTTAAATTGAGCTACATAAAATGTTTATAATATTTCTCCAACTAGGACACCCATGAGAGCTTTTATCTCTCCTACTTTGGGGCCATTTTCATCCAAACTAGCAAGCGCATTTTGGATTCTTAGGAAATACGAACAACAGACAGGATCTTTTGGAATTTCCTATATTGTGCACCAAAGTGGTCATCAAAAGGACAGGAAAGAAAGAAAAGACCAAAACAGATGTCAGAAGAGACTCTGAAACTTGCTCTTGAATGTAGAGTAGCTAAAGCAAATGGAAGAAATGATGAAGTAAAAGAGCTGAACAGAAGATTTCAAAGGGTGGCTAGTGGGCTCGAACCACCGACCTTTCGGTTAGTAGCCAAGTGCTTAACCACTGCACCACCAGGGCTCCCATCTGGCTGTGCTGCTTATTAAATTAGGTACTTGGGAATCAAGTCACACGATAAACTGTGGTAAGCAGGGAGGCAGCAAGAAACCCAGGCACAGGGAATGAGGAGAAGCTGTTCAGGGAAGGAGGGATGTTCGGGTAAGGTTTTTGCCAGGTGAGAAAGGAGACAGGGATGTATCAGGACGTGGGAATAGCATGTGCTAAGACTTTTTCAAGCATAAGTTGTTTCTCCCTCGGCCTCCCATTCATAACGCTTCTCCCATCAACTGTCTCATCATTTTTCCTTGTGAGGTCATCTTTTATTCCCTTAAATCTTCAACTGTCTTGATGAAAAAGCAAAATGAAGGATAATATAAACAGACTAAGTCCATGCATATAAACTTCAAAACTATCCCAAATGAAATATTCTGCGTACAAACACAAATATGTGGTTAAACCTCTAAAGGAAAGCAAGGAAATGGCACATCCAACACTTCCATGAATAATTTTCTTGTAAGTTTTTGGTGATGTCATGTTTCTGCACTAATGGAATAGATGCGGAATCACTCTTTGTTAGTAGGTTCTTTTTTTATTATTTGAAAAAATGGGAGTGCCAATTGCAAGCAGGACGTATTGTCCCATGTTCCATGAAGCACACCACACACATGGGACATATCGGTCCCATGGTCCATGAAGCGCACAACACACACGGGACATATAGTCTCATGTTCCATGAAGCACACCACGCACGTGGGACGTATCGGTCCCATGGTCCATGAAGCACACCACACACGCAGGACATATTGTCCCATGTTCCATGAAGCACACCACGCAC
>NW_004444029.1:2578167-2595481 GCF_000243295.1 Trichechus manatus latirostris
GGGACGTATCGTCCCATGGTCCATGAAGCACACCACACACGCGGGACGTATCGGTCCCATGGTCCATGAAGCACACCACGCACGTGGGACATATCGGTCCCATGTTCCATGAAGCACGCCACACACACGGGACACATCAGTCCCATGGCCCAGGAAGTGTATCACAAACTGTTATCACCCCACCTAATTCATTTTCTTGAATACTTCTGATTGCTGGTAACCACACCTTCCCAATAACACAAAGGAAATAGCAAACATACTTGCAAGCCTTACTCACCGGACAGAAGCCAAAAGACACAGAAGTGTCACACCATCACTCCTCCGGGAAGTGTCCCCTCATGGGAATGGCTCTCAACACTCAAATGTGGTGCAGACCAACCTCCTTGTGTTTTAGGCAGTTGCACCGGTATCCGCCACGATGCCAGAATGTCTAAGGTGGCTCAGATGCCTGCCAGTAAACCTCCAGGGGTGGAAAACGTAACCAGAGAAAAAAACAATTAGGAGAGCGGCTACCTCTGAGGTGAGTGGGAAAGTGTATGTGTGAGGCTTCAAGGAAAATGGTTATATTCTATTTCCTAAACTGTGTTATGGATTGACTGGCATTCTCCAAAAAGATGCTGAAGTCCTAACCTCTAGTATCTGTGCACATGGCCTTGTTTGGAAAAAGGTTCTTTGAAAATGTAATCAGCTAACAGGAGGTCATACCAGAGCAGGGTGGGCACTGATCCTATGTGACTGGTGTCCTTCTGAAAGGAGAAAAGACAGAGACAGAGGAAGGACGCCCCGTGATCCTGCAGCTTCATATCTGGGTTCTTTGTACATGAAACACTGCCTCAGGCTGGGATGTTTGGGAAGATGACTGTGAGACAAATTAGGGTACAGCGTGTCTTTACAGTGTGCCTTTGGGGTCTATATCTGGGAAAGGGGCAGGGTCAGGCCAAGGGAAGAGCTGGGAGCTTGCAGGCCTCAGCCAACCTCTAACGGGGAACTGGGGAGCTGGACTGACCCACGTTAGCCTGCATGGCCAGGCCTTCATACCCTTTCTCCATCAGTCATGAGACGTGAGACCCCATAAAGGCAGGATCTGGAGCCACTGAGCACGTCCTCAGGGCCGGCCGCTGAAGGCCGACTCTCACAGCCCTCTGCAGTGGGGCAGCGGGCCTTCCCTGAACGGGGTGAATGGCGCAAGTGGGCTTGTAATAACTCAATATTTTAGAAAACACATTTATAAATAGCCTCAATTTATCCACTCCTTGTTTCTTTAATCTGATCTTTCCATAAAGAAACCAAGGAACTGAGGCTGGATGAACCCACAAAACTATTGCCCTGAGGTAAACTTTAAAGCTTAAACCAAAGATACCCTCTGAAGTCTTCTTAAAACCTGCCAATAGTTTAGCTGAACTAGTGAAGAATGTCTGCCTTGAGCATCGTGCTCTTTTGAGAATTACCTACACGGGATCAAATTGACAACAGCAACTCGAAAGGTCAGACAGGAACCTTAGGGGCAGTGAGTTTATGTTAATGGGGAAGAACAACTCAGAAAGGGAGGGTGAGAACGGTTGCACCCCTTGAAGAACGTAATCAGCGTCGCTGAACTGGACATGTAGAAACTGTTGAATTGGTGTACGCTCTTGCTGTGTATAGTCACGACAGTAACAATAAAGTATATTCAAGAAAAAATAGATATATTACAAAAAAATAAAAAGAAACTAAGGAGAAACGTTTGTCACAACAGCATGGCCTGCCGTCTCTGCCTTTCTTCTGCAGTTTTCCGGGGAATAAGCATTTCCACGTCCTTTCTGCACCCTGGGAAGGTCCTCACGTTCTAGAGATCAACACCGCTCCACCTGGCTGTGCTATCCTGCGTTTGGGCGTCACCTCTCTCAGTCTGGAATTTCCACTTTGCAGTGTTTTTAAAACTCTTTCCAGTTTCCCAACTATTCCTCCTTGCTGAAGAAGCTGGAAGAAAACATGGACCAGCTTTTGCCTTTTTGTGTTTTTCCAGTTGTGACAGAGCATCTCTCAGACACACCCAAACAGATAGCTTATTTCTTCCTTGTGATTCTCTTCTGAAATGTCAAGTATGTGTTTACACTTTTCCCCAGTCTAAGTACAACAGCTTGACTAATTTCTGCGGATATTTATCAGATCCGGCCATCTCAACCCCCCTGGCCACCCCGGGAACACACTAGACCAGGTCCCACACTCCTGTCTGCTCCCAGCACCGCGGGGCGGCCCCAGCTGGGTCTCCTCACTCCCTGCTGAGCACCAGCGCTCCTCTTCATTCTGGACTCCAATGAGGTCATGTGGACAAGCTACTGCCTCTGTTTGGTCCTAAATGCCTAATCCTATCCCCCCTTGCCCCAGAAATCTCTTTCTACTGTGCCTCCTATTAACATTTCTGACTTTCTCGAGCCGTTTTTTTTCCTTTTAACTAGTCATATTAGAGAACACACATGCGTCTTCTGTATGAAATGGTTTACTTCAGCTCTTGTACATTTTTCTCCCAAAATAAATGATGCTGGTTGCGTCTATCTCTATCGGTAGGTGTAACCAACCATTCTCATGGTGAACGGTCTTTTCCCATATTGATTCAAAGTGTGCTTCAATATGCAAATGGCAGAGGATTTCATAAATCTGTGCTAAATAATTAATAATTGGATCCAGCAAATAGAAATGTAGAGTTATGTGAACACCGGATTCTCGTGGATCCGCGGTTATTTGAATTAATGGTATCTTCCCTGAGATTCAAAGACCTTGAAGGATGTTTATTTGAGATTTATTTAAATATGCATTTCCCAAGGAAATTTGCTAGTTAATAAAACAGGAAATTAGCACCCTTTGACATATAGTCTTATCTCTCTTAGCAGGAAATAAAAACACTCCAGAAGCATGTAATTTGAGGATGTGCTTTCTTCAAAACTGTCCAGATTATATCCTGTAGAGTTTATTGAACAGGCTGGTCCAAGAGACGGATGGATGGCCTGGAACCAGTGCAGAATGATCAATTGAAATGACAGCCACATTTAGCTTTATCAGAACTGACCTGAAGGCCCATTTACCACACTCATCTTTCCCATCAGCCTGGTAATAGTGCTTTTAATGAAACGGACCAGCATAACTTAGCTAATTACTCTGAGATACAGAAATCAATCACATCAACCACTCTGTCACACCATCCCCTTGGTTTCCCTACTACTTAGAGACAAAATCATCATTATCAGAAACTTCTACATACGACAAATAGCAAACCAGGTGATGATAATAGGTTTAAAAGGTATCGTTAAGATTTCATCTAAATACCGTAATTTTCTACTGTGATGAAGTTCAGAAATTGTTTAAGAATAGTTTAGGCTGTTTGAGTCATGGAAGTCTGTCTTCTAGCATCAGCCAAGGAAAATTCGATGCGTCACGAGATCCAAATCCCAAATGGATCATGGGGATGACAAAGGGCCAGGCAGTTTTTCATTCCATTGTGCATGGGGTCGCCACGAGTTGGGGACCAACTCCAAGGCAACTAACAACAACTAGTCAGCTACCCCTTTGATGGTTGAGTATCTGGACTCAAGACAGCAGTATCTTGCACTGGAAAAACCAGACTCAAGTAAAGGACCGAAGTTTCCTTCAGCCAGTCGGAGACACGTGGGCTGCAGGGCCTCCATGGGAAGGGCTGCGGACCGTCTTTCTGAGCAGCTCAGCGATGACTGAACTAACCACCCCAGGGGGCCAATTAGGGCAGAAGCCAGGCTAGACCCAGAGACCCAGTGATCACAGCCTTCAGGGAGGCAGCAAGAGAAATGGGGCAAAGTTGAAGGGGCTGAGAACCGAGGCAAGCTAAGCAATCGTTAAAATCCAGGGGGAGCTCCGAGACCAGAATGACTTTGCAGTGACACAATTCTCAAACCCATTCCCCCCTCCCCAGCCAGTCTGCAACCCACTGATTCCGAACATCCATGGCCAGAGATGTTCATGAGAATTTCCAACACACCTGATACCAAGCTTGCTGCTAAGCTGCCCACCCATCCGTTAGCCGAGTAAGAAGGATCTAGAAAGGTGAAGGCTTCAAAATCGCAACGTGTGATGGATCCCTTCAGGATAACTTTTTAAATATTAACCGTGATCATGAATAAAGCAAATACAGGGGGTGTTAGTGGTGGAGCTGGAGGAAGGAGAGGGGGAAGAGAAAGACAGGGAAGAGATGCGACCACTTGTTCATGCACTTACTTCTTCAAAAAGGCTCTCTGCCTTCTACTAATGGGATTTATGGATTATTTTTAATTGGCTACGGTTTCCAATTTCCTCAGGGGAGACTAGTTAACAAATAAGAGGTTTTCTTCTGTTCTGCAACATAATTCATTTCAGGAAAATTCACTGAGGATGCTTCATTATGCATATTTCCCCCACCATCACTGGAGTCATCTCCTTCCAAAAACAAACTCTCTTTTTCAACAATCTGATAGGGAAGGGAGAGACGGTAAATTAGACTTAAGTATTTTACCTGTCATGAGATGAAAAACAAAACAAAAAGTTGCCTTCCAGTTGACTGCATCACATAGTGACCCTATAGGACAGAACACAACTGCCCCATAGGGTTTCCAAGGAGCAGCTGGTGGATTCGAACCACGGACCTTTTGGTTAGCAGTCATAGTTCTTAACCACTGTGCCGCCAAGGCTCCACAACCCTGTCATATTAGGGCTTGTTTGTTTGTTTGAGAAGGAAAGAGGGAAGGAAGATAAAAAAGCTTCAGGAACAGAAGAGGTTGAGCAAAAAATGCATTCTGCTGAGAAGGTTTCTCCATAGTTGATCTGAGGGATTGTCTCAGTAACTCAGGGCTGCTGTAACAAAGACGCCATGGTGGGTGGCTTTAAAGAACGGAAAGGTATTTTCTCACAGTTCTGGAGGCTAAGAGTCCAAATCAGGGTCATGGTTGTGTAGATTCCTTACTTACAGGTAGTCCCAGGTGCTCCTTGGTTCCTTGGTGATCCTCATGTGGCATCTGTCTTCCCGTGTGTGTGTGTGTGTGTGTGTGTGTGTGTGTGAGTGTGAGTGTTTCTGTCTAATCTGCTCTTTTATAACTCAGAAGTGAATTGGTTTAGGGGGCCCCTACATTAGTATGACCTCATTAATAGAACACACATACAAAAAAAAAAAAATTCCCAAAGGATCACATCCACAGGTGGAGGGTTAGGATTCACACCCACACACACACACACACCCACACACATATATTTTGGATGTGAGGCACAAATCAATACATAACAGCGATCAACATAAGCAACTTATTTCAAAAACACACTGTGACTGAGTTCAGTCTAAGAAAATGTTGTTTGATGCTGTCGAGTCAATTCCAACTCAAAGTGACCCGATGTGACAGGGTAGAACTGTCCCATAGGTTTTCCTAGGCTGTAATTATTATGGAAGCAGATTGCCAGGTCTTTTTCCTGAGGGGCCACTGGGTGGGTTCCAACCACTGACCTTTAGGTTAGTGGCCAAGTGCTTAACCATTGCACCACTGGGGCTCCTTCTAAAAAGCGAGTGGGGTTGTTGTTAGGTGCTGTTGAGTCGGCTCTGACTCTTAGTGACCCCGTGTACAACAGAACGAAACACTGCCCCGTCCTGCACCATCCTCACAATCGTTATGCTTGAGCCCATTGTTGCAGCCACTGTGTCAATCCATCTCGTTGAGGGTCTTTCTCTTTTTCGCTGACCCTCTACTTTACCAAGCATGATATCATAAAGGCAGGATGAGGCAGCATTTACCATCTGTGATTCCTGAGCTGCTCTCAAAATCAGATGTCCTAAAACACAGGTCCCAAATCATACTCCCTGGGAGTCACTTTCCACAGTGTTCCATGCCCAGAATGACATGAACTTTTTTCTAGTTTTGTGGGAAAAAGTTAAGTTTATGGACTGTTTCTCTTAATTTATTTTCTCCATTTTTTCCCCTTAAATTTTGGCACTTGTCAACACATGTCTATATTAGAATCTGGAGCCCTGGTGGCTCAGTGGTTAAGAGCCAAAAGGTTGGCAGGTCAAATCCACCAGCTGCTCTTTGAAAACCCTATGGAACAGTTCTCCTCTGTCCTATACGGTAGCTATGAGTCAGAATGTACTCAACAGCAATGGGTTTGGTTTGGTTTGGTTTATATCAGAATCTGGTACTAATGGCAAATTATTGTCACCAAAATAATGTTAAGTTAGTTTACTATGTCAGATTATATATACTTCATGAAAGGTTGGCAGTTCAATCTACCCAGAGGTGCCTCGGAAGAAAGGCCTGGCAACCTACTTCCAAAACATCAGCCACTGAAAACCCTGTGGACCACAGTTCTAGTCTGACAAAGAGGGTTGACCTGAGTCAGAGTCGACTGAATGGCAACTGGTTTTACCACATTCACGTCTGAGAGTGCTGTTCTTAAAACGTGGCTAGCCAAAATGCCCAAACATTTTAGCCCTTTGATTCCATAGTATTTTTAGGGGGAAAAAAAAAGTCTATCTTGAAAGGGAGATTGGCTTTGCCTTGAATTTGTAACCAACGGGGAGAGTAGCGGAGAAAAAGGAGGTGAGGCGGAGACAGAGGAATTGAAGAGGCAGGTGGGTACATGGGGTGACGGTAAACTCACGGTGTTTCCAGAACTCTCCTCACCCGCTGACGGCCTCGCAAGAACCTGGGAGAAGGCCATCCATGGCTGGAGGAGCGAGCGGGATGCTTGTCCCTCCTGTTGCATTCTCCACGTTCCTTTTTGTTTTTTCTTTTTTCTCTCACCTCTTATTCCCCCTTTGCTTCTTCCACCCCTGTGTCTCTCATCTGCCCTCTTGTACTTTCTACCCTATCTGCCTTTAGTTTTTCACTCCCCCTACTCCCTCCCCTGCCCTTGGAGGGCGGGGGGTCTGGTCCTGCCTCACCTGGAGAGGGGGCGACTCCGATGCTTGGCGTTCACTCCTCGTCCCCCTGTGTCTGGCTATTCCCCTCCAAAGAAGACGCTGGGAAACTGCTGACCTGGCACTGACTGGTTCAAAATTGTTAGAAATACCACTCAGTTCTCAACAATTAGGCCAGAGACAACAGGAGAGAGACACAAACAGTTGCTGGGGATCAATGTGATCCCAAAAGGCTATTAAGTCAACAAATTGTGTCCCACACAAAGGGGAGAAATAGTTTTTCCAATGTCAAGAGCTAGGCACAGGCCTCATATATATTTTACCCAGTATTAATGACAGATTTAGCCTATAAAATCCTCTTTGCTGATACTGTGGAACATCTCTTACTTTGTATACTGAATCCTACCTGGCTCAGATAAGAAACCCCCTGAAAACACAGTGTATTAACAGAGCTCACCCCAGCACCCAAACTTATTACACCCAGCACCCTGAGATGTTATGAAAGGGGAGCACCCAGGAGTCTGGTTAACAGCCTCTTTTGGATGCCGGCAGTTAAGGAGGCAACACGGCTGTGGGGTCAACTTCTCCTTTTCAAGGCTCTGCCTGCGAATCAGACCTGGTAAATGCACTTGTCCGCACTGAGATCTCTTCTGGAAGGAAAGGGAGACAAATTGCAAAGGAGCCCCAAAGAAGAACGGGTACTGTCGTCAAGTGGCATCGAGTCGGTTCCGACTGATAACGGCCCTACGTACAACAGAAGGGAACACCGCCCACCGAGAGGGTGACGGAGGGCTCTACGGCAGATTGAGGCCGTGCTTCTTGGCTTAGCAAGAAGTGAGGTGGTTTGCTCTGCACCAGGAGCGGTGACGAAGCCAGGGAAGAACCTGGGCCCCATTCTTCTGGGGCCTAAACCATCCTCTGGCTCTTACCAGGCATTTTTGGAAGCTCCTTTACCTCATTCAGGCCTTTCAATGTGCTAACTAGACGCATCTTCACTGAAAAACGGTCACAAAAATTGTAGACTCTCTTTGAATGACACTGTCACTGTCGTTAAGAAGTGAAAAGTGCGTGAGGTGGGCTGGAGAGGCTCGTAGGAACCAGAGAAGTTCATCTTTCTCAGGCCTTGGTCATTTTTCACAATGACAGATGACACTGATTTTCATCTTTCCAGAACACTGACCTACAGATGATCAGGCGAAGGGAGGTGGGCATCGTTAATGCTCTCCAGTCATGTGTGTTTAAGTTATCCATCCCCAGTACACCTGAATTCTGACAGGCTCCGAACCCTAATTTTTGCGTATTTGTCACCAAACATAGAGTCGAAGGACCAGGGACAGAAATCTTCCGCAGTCTAAACACCTTCTGCCACAGTTTTGTAACTCCCTTAAGACATTTCACAAAAGTCACGTTTTGAAAAATATTTTAAAAGTTTCTGAAAGCAATAAACAAATGCTTTTAAAAATCCTCACTATGTCCTCTTACTAAGCTATTATTGCTGAAACAAGCAATGGCCTGAACTGTGCTCATCGAGAAGCTAGAATTCATTGCCCCGATATAATTCCAGAATACGGGACGTAACCACAGCAGGCGCTATCAACGCCCTCCTGAGATTCTGTAAGATGGGAAACCAGGTCCTGTTCAATGTCTCTGGCCCCCACGCCTGGCCTCTGTCTGGATGCGAGCTTCCTCTCCGCTTCCCCTCCCGCAGGCATCTACTGGCCCTGTTTTAAAACCCCCTCAGGCCTTTTGTTCCTTCTCCCCTTTCTTCGTCCCATGGTAACAACTAGACTAAAAGCGTTAGCGAGAAGTCTTTTCCAGGGCGGGTTTCACTTTCTGACCCTCCACTCGTGCTCCCAGCTTGTATAAGGTGACAAAGGAGGTGCTAGTCGCTGTGAACAGGGAAGAGTGGACAGAGACCTGAGGGAGACGAGTCCGTGCTGTGGGATGGATGTCCCCAGGCTCCACTGCTGGGGCTTGGCCAAGTCACCCCGGGGATCTAGAGACGGATGCATCTCCTGAGGTGATGGTGCCCCAAGCCAGCCTCGCACAGGAGGTGGGAAGAGCAAGTGGAAGTGCGCGTCTGTAAACGCACACACACGGACGCGTGCACACGCGCGCACACACACGCACACAATCATTTATACGTTTTCTCTTGTTTTGGTAAACGGTGGAAGAAGTCAGCCCCCATGAGTAAAAACTCCATCCTGATATTTATCCCAAGAAAATCAATTTTATTGGTAATGTAGAGGCTGAGTGGAGATAAATGAAGCAGGCTTCAGTCTTCCATTACATTTTAGGAATTAAAGGGGAATTTAATGAGTTATTAAGGAGTCCGGGTGATGCAGTGGTTAAGTGCTCGGCTGTTAACTGAAAGGTTGGCTGTTCAAACCCACCAGCAGCTTCTTGGGAGAAACACGTGACAGTTCTGCTTCCATAAAGACTACAGCCTACAAAACCCTGTGGGGCACTTCTACTCTGTCCTACAGGAGCGCTATGAGCTGGAATCGACTGGACAGAATGGGTGTGATCTGGGTTTAAGTGAATTATTACATCTGAGTGGAATTTAATCTTGTTGTTTTTGGATGGTTAATTACAACTGCGTGCTGAAAGAGTTTCTGACATTCTTGATACCCGAAGTGTTTTACAACGGCCAAGAAGAAACACTATATATATGTATATACACACACGTATACACAAACATATGTACGTGTATATGTATATCTATGATTTAGGAGACGTCTAATGTCACACAACAGTTCTTGGACTACATCAGTATAAGACACTTACATTCTAATGTTCTAATATGAACCGTAAACCAAATTTCCAGAAAAACACATGTACTCGAGCGTCACTGTACCTTTGATTGTGTGATTGTACATTCCTGGATTGATTTTTCATTACACGGACTATTTTAAATAACTTTCAAATAAATGTATGTCATTAACTCATTATTGAATGCTGATCATATTTTACATTGGTGTTTCTTCAAAATACTTTGTGCACACATTAAAAAATGGAAATATATTATCTTGATTCATTTCTAGCACTGGAATTTACGTCTTGTCATAAATCTTTAGAGCTTCCTCACTGGTTAATTTTCTAACCATTTGTTTTATTCATCACGTGACGTCCCCTGATGATACTGTACTCAGTGTCAGCTTCTAAAATAATCATAACTATCTCTCCTTTATCTACCTCATATGTTCGCTGCTGTTGAGAATATGAAATCTAATTCAACACTTCTAAAAATACATCTGTGATCGCAGAGTTGTCTTTAAGGCATTTATCTTAAATTATAGCTTGACATCTCATTTAGCAAATGACAAATGATGATTCTAACCCTCTTGGGCCTATTCCATAGTGCTTTCCACATCAAAATCTCTAAAACTTTCATCTGAATGAGGTCAGCAAAATAAAGACCAAAGAGTCATGCAAGGCAGCTTGAGAGAATACACTTAAATACCCATCAAATTACATGACATGTTTTACAGGAACAAAGAACAGACCGTTGTCTTTGATACCTTGAGGATTAGATAATTCCTAAGAACCTCTCTCCTGCCAATTTCTCGTACTAGTTCCGATCATTTCTCTCTCACATTAGAGCAAGAGAGTAAATGGGTCTTGCATATATCAAAGGCAGGACGCTAATGGAGAGATTTCTTTTTTTGAGTGAAAACCCTGAGATTTGGGTGAAAGTGGTGCTGTCTGATCTCATGCAGCCGTGTCACGTCCAGAAGAGGTGTTGTGAGGTCTTAAGGAGAACTTGGGACATACCGGGGAAGGTAATGTGAAGACCAAACCCCCAAAGAACCAGTAACCCAGGTCTGAAATGTTCCGATTGGGCAGCATCTGGAGATTTCAGTTCTATTCATAGTGCCAGCAGGCCCTTCAAGGAGATTTGTGAGACTTGGGGACATTTATAGAAAGATCCAGCCCCAAGCAGAACGACCTCTACACATGCAGGACTTTCAGACTTGGATGAAGCCGGGAGCTTTTGGCTCATTTCCAGTCCCATCGAGTAAGCTGCCCTTCCTAGCTAGAGCAGAACCACAGACACAGAATTGCCATTAGTCACAGGGCCACCTGGGTGTCCACCCACACTCTGAGATCTGCCACTTGGTTTCCAGGTGGCTGTGCTCAAAACATCAGAACAAATAAACAATCAATAAGTCACCTTATTTCCAATTCTGGAAATCAACCAATTTTTTTCTGGTCTTTGCTAATTTCCAGAAAAAAAAAAAAATTCCATTTAATCTGGCACTACCCAGGAATTCTCATGATGGAGGTGAGTAAAGAGTTCAACGTATTAAGAAATTAAAAATGTATATTGAAAACAAATAGATTTTTTCCATTTTTATAAGGAAATTATTTCATTTATATCAAGATAACATACAGATAGAGTGACATGAGCTCTATGTGTACGCGTGCTCAGGGGGCATGCTGTCTCATGGTTTATACCCAATACAGTATAATCTTATTAATACGTTCCAAATGTTTCTCTTTTTAAGTGATTTTTTTTTTTTTTTAAGTTATGGCTGTCTGCTGTTTTTATTCTTATTTTTCTGTCATTGGCAGTTTTCCTTAATGAAAATACTAACAACAACCGAGCAATGTTTTGTTCTCTAAGAGTTTACGATCCTCGTTAAAAGCTGTTAGAATACGCAGTTATCTAATTATTATATTTCTCTTGCGCCCAGAAAAAATAACAAGTTGGATATATTAAACTACTCTTTCCACTCTAAAATCTAGAGTTTTCATTTGCTCTTCCACATAAGGTGTCTCCCTTTCCACATAAGATCTTGTGGATTTAAAATTATGCCAATTCTGTGTGGAGTGTGACATGGTCTTATGAGAACTGACAAACACACAAGACTGGGGGCCTTCTGTCCTCACTGTCAGGAGGGTGAAGATGTTTGCTCCAAGCTGAGACTGATGCTTGGACATCCCACCTACATTTATGTATTTGGCTTTGTCTCATCCAGAAGAAGCTGTGAATAGACATTTTAATACTGAAAAGAAAAGCAAACAGGTAGAGCCCTACTGGCGCAGCGGTTAAGAGCTTGGCTGCTAACCAAGAGGTCAGTAGTTTGAATCCACCAGCCGCTCCTTGGAAACCCTATGGGGCAGTTCTACTCTGTCCTATAGGGTCTCAATGAGTTGGAATCGGCTCAACAGCAACTTTTTTTTTTTTAAATGTAGCCCCAGGGACAACAGAATGACGTGTGCTACAAAGAGAAGGTGGACATGAGGTACAAGGGTAAGAAAAGGCAGGGCTGCGATCCGCGCTCAGGAACCAAGTCACTCTTTAGCCTGATTAGAGTTGCGCTCTGTGTACCCAGGAAAGTCACTGTTCTCTGAGAACGTTTTCAACATGATTGGTTCATACCAGAGTAGAGCTGCTTTTGTGGACTCGTTAGTTATGACGTCTTGGTGCTAAAACGGATGCACAGACGAGGAAGTCAAACGATAAGAGGAGCCTCCAGCCGGCAGCAATGGAAGTGGCCGTGTTACCAGGAGAGACCAGTCCCTGGAAAAGGACATCGTGCTTGGCAGAGTCGAGGGTCAGCGAAAAAGAGGGAGTCCGTCAGCAAGATGGACTGACAGAGTGGCTACAACAATGAGCTCAAAGACAGCAACGATTGTGAGGATTGCCCAAGACTGGGCAGTATTCCGTTCTGTTGTAATAGGGTCGCTATGAGTCGGGACCCACTCAATGGCACCTAACAACAAAAGCAACAAAAGAGCCCAGCGTGGAGGCACAAGGGGAGGGGACTACCGCAATACACAGAGACTGGGCAGTGACATCAGGGCTGGCCAGTCTTTTATGCAGGACAGTACTGTGGGAAAGGAAGAACACTGAGGGGAAGTACAACATAGTTCCTCCATTAATGGATGTCATTTACAAGACAGTACGCATCTAGTATGCCTTAGGTATTCCCAAAAGTTCTTAAATCTATCTTATCTATCTAATAATCTATCATCTTTCTATGTCTTTCGATGGGGCACAATTCTGAGTTCAGCAATTCACTCGTAACAGCTGCTCTGTGAAAGCAGTATTCACTTTACATACCTTAAACCTGTATGAACTAATTAGCGTCCCCTTTTTGATATGTCCCAAGATTCACTAAATAGATCCACGGTACCTTTCCGGGCTTCTTAACACATAATGAAAATTTAAAAGGTCAGTCACACTGGGAGCTAGTGATGAAAATCTATGAGACCATTATGCCACTCAAAAACCCATCCAATGAATTTTTCATCTCTGGAAGTTTGATGTGGGTCTTTTTTATATCTTCTGCATCTCCCCTGACATGTTCAATCTTTCTGCCAGCTTCTGGAACATATGGGATGCAACAACAGCAACTGTTTTAATATCCTTTTGCACAATCTCTTACCTCTGCATAAACGAATTCAGTTAAAAGTAGAACTTCCTTTCCAAAATTCTTTGCCTTATGTTACCTACACCCCTCTAAGTATGGAATTAGGGGCATAAGAAATATTTCTAACTAAGAAATACTAAGAAGTGCCAGGCAGACTTTCAGGGTTTTTAAACAATTATCTACACCAAGAGACGATTTGATCTGATAAAATTATCTACTAACGTAAACAGAAACGACGTTTGGATCACTATGTTGAACTATATTTGACAAAACCCAAGAAACGCACCGCATGACCTCCAACGGTTTCATAGTTTCTCTTTATCACTGGTTTTAAGTAATTGGATTATGAGGTGCTTTAGTGCAGTTCTCTTCCTGTTTCTTCCACTTGGGGATTATCGAGCCGCTTAGATCGGCCAATTTACGCTTTTAACAAATTTGGAAATTTCTGGTCATTATCTCTTCATATATGTTTTCTTCTCCCATTAGGACTCCAGGCTGCCCCACAGCTCACTGACCACGGATGGACTGCTCTGTTTTTCTTTCTATTTTAGTCTTTTTTAACATTTTTTTTCTGTTTGTGTTTCATTTTTGAAGGTTTCTACTGATGTCGTCACACTCACTCACCTTCTCCAATGTCCAAGCTGACGTTAACCCATCGAATAGCCCGTGACATTTCCATGTCTACAAACTTGATGTGGGTCTTCTTCCCACCTTGCGCTTTTCCCTCCATGTCTAGTCTGTCTTCCAGCTCCCTCAACACGTGAGAAGCAATAACAACTGTGTCATTGTCCTCATCCACTAATTCCTTTGTTTGGGTCATTTCCTGCTCAATGCCGATAAATTTGTCTTTCTCCATATTATGGGTTGCATTTCATACTTTTTTTTTTTTTGGCCTGGTAATATCTGATGGATGCAAAACACTCCCATTTTATATTGCTGGTTTCTGGATATTTGTATATTCCCATAAATATTCTTGAGCTTTCTTTCAGGACTTAGTTACTTTACTTAGAAATATCTTGGTCACTTTGTGTCTAGCTTGAAAGCTTCGTTAGGTGGAACCAGAGGAGCATTTAGTCTGCAGCTAATTTTGCTCCATGACTGAGGCAAAACCCCCTGGAATGCTCTATCCCAGGCCCCATGAACAGCGGTGGGGACAGGCCCTAGAACACGCCCTACATGAGTGTGACAGCCATTCCCTGTAATCAGTCACAGTGGTTCTTCCCAGCCTCAGGCAGGCTCCTCACACCCACTGAAGACCCGGGGGCTCTTCCCCTCTGTGGAGCAGCCATTCTGGGCAGCTCACTCCTCTCCAGCTTTTTCCCTGAGGACCCTGGCCATCTTGGCCACCCGAGACTCTCAGCTCCATCACCTTGACACAGGGACAGTGAGCCCTTGTACTGCAGCCTGGAAACTCCAGGCCGAAAGCCAGGCCAGCCTAGGTCTCCCCATCTGTCTCTTGGGGACCACCAAGCTTTGCTGACTCCTGTCCAATGTCTTAAAAGCCACCGTTCCATAATTTGTTTGTTTTCCTGGATTTATGGCTGTTTCAGATGTGTGGGTAAATACGGTCCGTTCTACTCCATCTGGTCTAGAAGCAGAAGTCCCTCAAAGAGCTTAGAATCTAGTTGTGGCTGAGTGTGCAAAGATGAGTCAAGTGTAAAACGGTGTATAACTGTTCTGCCTCAGGGAAGTTAAATTTAAAGGAAGAATTTAATTTCCAGTTGGTTTGCATTCAACTGCTAACCTAAAGGTTGGCAGTTTGAACCCACCCAGCGGTACCATGGAAGAAAGGCCTGGTGATCTGCTTCCATTAAGATCACAGTACTGAAAACTCTATGGAACTGTTCTACTCTGTAACACACAGGGTCGCCATGAGTAGAAATCAACTTGACAGCACCCAACAACAATAACAACTGCATGAAGGTTTCAAAATATCTGATGACAGAGCATGTTTTGTATTTCTTGTAACAAAAAAATAGGAAATCTGGACATAAATTGTAACTGAGTAGCTCTGGTAGAGATAGGAGATGAACACGGTTAGCAAATAAATTTATTTGGTACTGAAAACCATAGTGTCTGATCTTATATTTTAAAGACAAAGGTAGATGCCTGCATTGCATTTTTCTATTCATCTGCTCTTTCACTCAAGCAAATGTACATTGAATATTTACCATACAGCACATGTATAAAACTGTGTAGTGGGAAATTGCTAAGTGTGTAATAATGAATAAGGCATGCTTTCTAAATCCAGCTAATGGGGGAGAAAATGGTATACACAAATGATCATAATAAAACACTATAATAGAAGTCTATGCCAAATGGTATGGAAGCAGGAGGCACAGAGAACAACCTCTTATTCTGCGGTTGTAGGTAGGAGTGGGAAGTTCAGAAAGTCTCGGAAGCAAGAAGATAGTTAAGGTGAGCCTTGGAGAATGTCTGGGAACTTGCCAAGAAGGACCGTGTGAGGAATAGAAAGCTTATTCTAGACATAGGAAAAGGATTGCATCATAATTTGCAGGGCCCAGAGCAAAATAGAAATGCAGGACCTCTTGATGAAAAATTAGTAAGAATCTCAAGACAGAAAGAGCAGAGTATCAAACTGAGTTTGAGACCCGGGGCCCCGTGTGACTGCCCAAGGTTGTACACCTGTGAAGCTGGCCCATGGTTATGTCTACAGTGTAGGCTAGAGTCTAGAAAGATCAGAGATAGGCTCCAAAAACTCGTATACCACAGAAAGGAGTGGATGGTTTGACTGAGTCCATGCCAGAGAAAAGGAATTGACTTAAAACACTTACAGTTTATGTCATCAGACACAGATCCTCTCATCAAGATTATAAAGGCTCAGCTGCACTAAGCAATCACAATTATTTACACATAAATACTTTTTACGAACTCTTTAAAGTGTTGAAAAGCAAAGATGTCACTTTAAGGACTAAGGTGCGCCTGACCCAAGCCATGGTGTTCTCAATCGCCTCATATGCATGTGAAGGCTGGATGATGAAAAAGGGAGACCAAAGAAGAACTGACACCTTTGAATTGTGGTGTTGGCCAAGAATACTGAATATACCATGGACTGCCAAAAGAATGAACAAATGTGTCTTGGAAAAAGTATAACTGGAATGCTCCTTAGAAGCGAGGATGGCAAGACTTTGTCTCCCATACGTTGGATAAGTTGTCAGGAGGGATCAGCGCTTGGAGAAGGACATCATGCTTGGTAAAGAAGATCCTCAATGAGACGGACTGACACAGTGGCTGCAACAATGGACGCAAGCAGAACACCCGATCATGAGGATGGTGCAGAACTGGGCAGTGTTTCGTTCTGTTGTGCATGGGGTCACTATTAGTCGGAACCAACTGGACAGTACCCAACAACAACAACTTTTATGACTAAACTAGCAGTGTCTCTAGCTGAAGACGTAGGAAATCAGCAATTCCACCCAGGGAGTCTACGCGGTATGTTAAGGCAAAAGATGGCCAGGACAATCTCTTTCTATCCGTGTGTTTGATGGAATGAAAATTGTGTCGTTTCTCACCAAGAGATGGCGTCTTCCCCCTTCTCTGGGATCTAGGCTGGTTCTGTGCTTTGTTTTGACCAATAAAATGTGGCAGAATTGATGGTACATGGATTTGGCTGAGACCTGGTATGTTCCTAGATTCCGCTTCTGTGTTCTGGAAACATTCCCTCTGGGAACTCTGAATTGAATCTTATGGAAGACCAAGCTAACCATGTGCCAAATATGTAAATAAAGCCTTCTTGGACCTGCCATCCCAGCTCCCGGCTGAATACTGACAAATGGGGCAACCCAGCCCATGCCCTGCGGGACAGAAGAGCCACCCAGCTGAGCCCTGGTAGGATTTCATCAGTTTCCATGGAGTTGACCTTGACTCATGGAAACCTCATGTGTGTCAGAGTAGAACTGTGATCCATAGGGTTTTCAGTAACTAATATTTTGGAAGTAGATTGCCAGGTCTGTTTTCCAAAGTGCCTGTGGGTAGACTCAACTGCCAACCTTTGGGTTGACCGTTGGCACCACCCAGGGATTCCTTGATT
>NW_004444029.1:2597579-2604558 GCF_000243295.1 Trichechus manatus latirostris
AGGAAGAATGCACACAGGCTTGAAGACAGAACTGGTTCTTTGACAGGATTCCAACTCAATCCCCACATTAAGGTGCAAACCACACTGACAGCACTTTACTGACATTCTTAAAGAAGCCATTTAGGAATGTTTATTAACTCTGACAGTCTTCTGCTTGGCATTTGGAATCATTAAAATAAAAACTCTTCTGATTATTGCAACGTGAAACATTACTTTGTCAAACTGTAAAGTCTGAATTTATAGCACAGGTGTTAACGAGGCGTGGACACTTTTCCAACCTTACTTTCAGGAGCCAGATTCTCATGTTTCATGGAGGGGCATTTTTTTTTTTTTTTAAGTTCATGTAATAACAAAGAAAGAGTATTTCCTTTGTTGGTATAAGCTCTATACTGGATCTTCAAATTAATAACAATTTGTGGATGATTTGGAAATAGTAAATTGGTCTTAAAATAAATAAAACCCAAAAGGGACCACTGAATCATGTGTCTTTCAGAAGGGCCTTTCATAATTTGGCAAAAAAATAATGCTGTTGTTGACTTTTGACCTCAGAAATGCACATTTCTTCCTGTAATATCAAACAGGAATAAAGTTACCCGAGACAATAAATATCTCTTTTCCTCCTCTGAAGCTATATTCTTGGCATAATTGTGCCGTGATGTACATTCTCAATTAAGCAATAAAAGTTAAGCCCAGAGCAGCATTTAGAGTGTTTACAATCATGCTAATACACACTTTCGTCCCCCTTATTTTTAGATTCAGATAAATCTGACAGAAGCATATGAATGTAAAATGTGATGTGAATAACACAGCAAAACCTATTTGCTTAAGCAAGTTGAAAAGGGCATTTATAAAATATCATTTCTAATTTAGCTTTTTAAAGTAGGTGGGGCTTTAAAGTTGAAGGAAAAATAAAGATGTGATTTTTATGGACACCAAAGTTACAGTTAATGGACTATGTAAAAATATTGTGTCTAAATTCTTGTGCTGTATACAGGGCCTGGGTGAAATGGAGCCATCCACTTGTAAAGCTGAAGTCCCCAGGGCTTTTATAAGGTATAAAACAATAAAAGAGATGGGTGTCGTGCTGAGCTAGGCGAGGCACTCAGGTGAGCATTCTGTGTATTCCGCTAAATTCCTCTCCAAGCATCTAAATAGGAACCTGCAAAAGCTGCTCAAGTGCTCTGTATAAGACTAAAGATTTGGAGTTGAACACAAATCAGCATATGATAAACAGACCCAAGCGCTGTCCCCCACTCCTCACGGCCTGGTCTGGTGTCTCCACGTTTGGTTGGTTTGGATTTTCCCAGAAACAACTGACCCCTTTCTTAGCTCAGTAACCACTGAGGCAAATAACAACAGGGATTTGTTTTTGAGAATAAATAAGTGTTCACTGAGGGGGATCTGACACCACGGAATTCTAAAGAAAGCACTAGTGTGGTTGCAAATATGATTTCTTTTCTTTCCATTTTCTGCCGCACCTTCAATGCGGTGCATCGATGCACAACCAAAGAAAAAGGTTTCCAGATTGTGGCTGACGCAGGAGATTTTCCTAGATAACCTGCAACGCAGTGATGCTGGAATGTTCACAGCCACCCTCCTCTGGATTGCTTTGTTGTTGCTAGGTGCTGTTGAGATGATGGCAACTCACAGCAACCCCATGAGACAGAGCAGAACTGCCCCGTAGGGTTTTCTAGGCTGTGATCTTTATGGGAGCAGATTGCCAGGTCTTTCTCACATGGAACCGCAGGGTGGGTTTGAACTGCCAACCTTTGTTAGCAGCTGAGCACTTAACTGTTGCACCACCTAGGCTCCTTGGTATTTGTCCCTGAACTGCTTTAGTTCTCAGTAATAATCTAGCAACTACCCCTAAGGTTGCTTCCTATATTTCAACATGCTTACTTCATACTGCGACATAACACCATGCTTATTACTAAACCGTACTATACGTATATATTTTAAACAAAGACCATTTGACATTCATACAACCTTGTGTTTTCAAGTCGAATTCCTTGAGGCAATCTCGTTTTTGTCAATCTTTCCCAGTTTGCAGGCAAGATCAATTAATTCAGTAGGAAAGATTCATGGTTCTTCTCTGCTCGGGAGCTAATCTGAATCTTATTTTTCATAAGGTATCAATCAGTAAGAAGCAACTTAATCACCTTACCAAGATGGATTCCATCACGTGAAGGCTATTTTAGAGAATTTACCTTCTAAAGCTTCCCTGCAATAAACTTCCTGCTCAAGACATTCCAATTCTGTTTAAAAGAAAAGAAGCAACAGCTATTTGTTACAACTTCAAGGCAGTCAAACATTTATAAAAATTCCTACTATCATTGGCTTTTACTAACGTTGCTTTTCCTGCTAATCCATTCTTCCTTCATTCCGCCCTTCTCCGCTTTCCTCCATGCCTTGCTATCTTTATTCAACAGAGGTTTCCAAAATGCTGCTAAAATGAAAGTGGGATACTGGACAAGTGTCCAGATGTGCAAACACAGGAAGAGAGACACAGGAAACTGTAGAGAGACAGGCACGCGCGCACACACACACACACCACCTCTCTTCAGTTACTTGATTCTCTAATGGGAAAAGGGTTTCCTTGTCTTGAACAATCAATAATATGCTCTTGATCATGTACTTGTCCACCATTGACATGGACAAACTCTCTGGGAACTCTTCTTACCTCATGTGAAATCGTTCACTCTCATGTACGTTATATAAGGTGTAATCTTTCAGTAATAAGAATGGCGTCACGTCCGATCAGGAGGCAAGCGTTTCTAGACATAGGAAGGAATTCCAGTTTCAACTAGTTTTCTCTTTTTCACATTTACCACATATAAAACAGGTGCTCAATACATGATTCCTTCACTTGATTTCTGCTCTATTGAAACAACTTTAAACATTACACATTAGAGATTAGGTTACAATTTTTATTACAGCACTGATTACAAAAATGCTAATTATACATTTGCCTCTTGGAGAAAGATGAAGTAAGCGTGGCCTGGGATCTTTCTCTACCAGGGAAAAATGTTGGTGACCCCAGGATAAAAGCCTATCAAACATCCTGATTATCAAGCCTTCTGGTAAATGTAATGATATTTGCTAGAAGAGATTCCCTATGTATGGAATGCCTTTAGCAGGTTGTCCCTGGTGTAGGATTGCCTATGGTAAACAAATACAGACACTACGGACTCACGAGGCATGCGTCCTAGGAAAATGTCACGGTCCCTGAATAATCAGGTGTAGAACGCAGATGTGTATACCACTTCTCACCACGTGGGGTAACCCGCAACCTTCATTTAGGTGGCTCATCTCTTACAGGGGTCCAGGAAGTGTGTCCAATGCCGGAAGGACGGACGGACAGACGCCCCAGATCTCTTGATGTCCCTGTGCCTCTGTACTGTTTGTTTCCTTTAAACTATTAGTGAAGCTTCATATTAGGTAAGTTTCTGGTTTCTGTGAGTCTGGCTCTTGTGACACAGGCCACCCCATCAGACGGCAGCAGGGACAGCGTGCTCTGCTGAGGAAACGGGGTATGGATTGATTTCCAACAAATTTGGATCCAGCAAACATCCACTGAGGTCTGAGGCTGTGGCTGCACATCGATGTGCATTATTTGTCTCATTCTACTCCATGCTCACAACCACTGTGAAATGTCTGTAACATTGCCAATGAACAAATCAGAAAACGGAGGCACAGAGAAGGCATGTGACTAATGGAAGGTCACACCCACTCTGTCTTCTGCCTCTAAGTCCAAAATCTTGGTTTATTTCTTGAAAAGAGACTTGGAGCCAGACTAACCAGAATATCAAATATGGCTTGAACGTCACTTAGAGAGTCAGCGAAAAAGACGAAGACCCTCAACAAGATAGACTGACACAGTGGCTGCAACCACGGACTCAAACATAGCAATGGTTGTGAGGATGGCGCAGGATCGGGCAATATTTCTCTCTGCTGTACCTGGGGTTGCTATGATTCAGGACTGACTGAACGGCACCTAACAACAACAACATCACTTACCCAATATACCTGTAAACATTAAGAAATAGAATAATGCTAAATATCGGTGAGGAAAACAGAAACTTTACTCAATGCTAATCAGTGTCATCGCTGAAGTCATTACTTTAACTTTGTGAAATCTAGAGCTAATTAATAAAAATAATCACACCATATGACAGCCACCCCACTCCTTTATACACCTCAAAGGAATCTTCTCATACCCATGGACCTTCTAGAAAGCTCCAGGGATCTAGATGCAACCTTGGGTCTGGTCTAGAGGGATGGATAAATAAGCAGAGTTAATGCTTACTGTGGGGGACTAGGCATTATACAGAAGTTGAACCTCTATCCTGGCTGGAGGAGGGGGCGCAAGTAGGGGTGACCAGGCAGAAGAGCTGGGCGAGGAGGCTCTGCAGGAGGAGCTCCGTGCCTCCTTCCCAGGCAGAGTCTGCAGAAGTGGCAAAACCAGAGAGGACTGGGAGATTCAAGAGTCAAGAATCTGCACCCTACATCCCTGGTAGATCTCAAGGAGGTGGCAAAGCCTCGGAGAAAGATGCTGCTGGCAAGCACGTGGGCTCAGCTGTAGACACACAAGTCCAGTGGCTTGGAAATCAAGGAATGTTCCCTGAGCCACACGTTCATCAGCAGCAGAGATGCCCCTCGGATGGGGGGCTGTGTGATAGGCGGGAAGACTAGGAGGGTCTGCAACTGGGGACCAATGAGGTGGTGCCCTCAAGGGGACACCTGCTGAGGATGGGGTGATGACCAGAGGAATATCCCGTCTGGCACAAGAAATTGTCACAACCCAAGGAAAACACTTCTTTGGACAACTCAGAGTAGGGCCTGAGACAGACACCAACTTGTAGAAGGAAGCTCTTGCACAGCTGAGTCTTTAAGCTGAGAGTCATACCTGTCACACATGTTATGAACTGAATTGCGTCTCCCCTTGTTGAAGTCCTGACCCTGCTTGGGAGAAAGGTTTTTCTTCTGTTATGTCAATGAGGCATATGGAGGAGGGTGGGTCCCAAACCTAATCCCTTCTGAGTGGCCTCTTATAAAAGTGAAAGCAGACACACACACACACACACACACACACACACACGCACACGTGGAAGGACAGACACCAGATGACGATACATCTTATAAGTAGCCAAGGGACGCCAGGAACACTGGGAATCACAGAAGCTGAAACAGACAACGTTCTTCCCACGGAGCCGTAGAGAGGTATTGTCCGGCCAATGCCCTGATTTAGACTGTTAGCCTCCAAAACTATGAGACAGTAAATTCCTGTTCTTTCAAGCCACACAATTACGGAATTGGTATTTTTTGTTACGGCAGAACTGGCCTAGGAAGACAACACACTTAGAGTTTTACTCTGAAGTCTTCATATGCAGGCTTTATTGCATTGTTTACAAATGGAAGGTTTGTGGCAACCCTGCGTTGAGCAAATCTACTGGTGCCATTTCTCCAAAAGCATGTGCTCACTTCGTGTCTCTATGTCACATTTTGGTAATTCTCCCGATATTCTAAATTTTTCATTATTATTATATCTGTTAAGGTGATATGTGATCAGTGATCTTTGATGTTAATATTGTAGTTGTATTAGGGTGCCACGAACCACACCCGTATAAAACAGTGACTTAATCTATAAATGTGACGTGTGTTCTGACTGCTCCACCAACCAGCTGTTCTCTCATCTCTCTCTCTCTCTTTGGGCCTCCCTACTCCCTGAGACACGACAATACTGAAATTAGGCCAATTAATAACCCTACAACGGCCTCTCAGTGTTCAAGTGAAAGGAGGAGTTGCGCATCTCTCACTTTAAGTCAAAAGCTAGAAAAGACTGAACTTAGCGAGGAAGGCATGTAGGAAGTCAAGACAGGCCAAAAGCTAGGCCTCCTGCACCAAACAGTTAGCCCTGTTGTGAAAGCAAAGGAAAAGTTCTTGAAGGGAATTCAAAGTTCTACTCCAGTGAACACACGAATGATAAGAAAGCGAAACAGCCTTATTGCTGATATGGAGAAAGTTTTAGTGGTCTGGATAGAAGATCAAACCAGCCACAATATTACCTTAAGCCAAAGCCTAATCCAGAACAGGGCCCTAATTCTCTTCAATTGTATGAAGGCTGAGGGAGGTGAGGAAGCTTCAGAAAAAAAGTCTGAAGCTAGTGCAGGTTGGCTCATGAGGTTAAGGGAAGAAGCCGTTTCCATAACACAGAAGTGCAAGGTGAAGCAGCAAGTGCTGATGTAGAAGCTGCAGCAAGTTATCCAGAAGATCTAGCTAATTGATGAAGGTGGCTACACTAAACAACAGATTTTCAGTGTAGATGAAACAGCCTTATATTGGAAGAAGATGCCATCTACGACTTTCATAGCTACAGAGGAGAAGTCCATGCCTGGCTTCAAAGCTTCAAAGGACAGGCTGACTCTCTTGTTAGGGACTTACGCAGCCAATGACTTTCAGCTGCAGCCAATGCTCATTTACATTCCGAAAATCCTAGGGTCCTTACGAATTATGCTACAACACACACTACAGGGGAAGTCAGCACAACTAGACTAAGCCAAAGGCTAAGAAGTTTCCTGAACACAGCCAAACACTTCGAGGGACAGAGTAGCAGGGGCAGGGGTCTGGGGATCATGGTTTCAAGGGACATCTAGGTCAATTGGCATAACAAAGTTTATTAAGAAAATGTTCTGCATCCCACTCTGGTGAGTGGCTTCTGGGGTCTTAAAAGCTAGTCAGCAGCCATCTAAGATGCATAAATTGGTCCCAACCCACCTGGAGCAAAGGAGAATGAAGAACAACACAGACACAAGGAAAATATTAGCCCAAGAGACAAAAAGGGCCACATAAACCAGAGACTCTGTCGGCCTGAGACCAGAACTAAATGGTGCCCAGCTACCACCAATGACCGCCCTGACAGAGAATACAACAGAGAGTCGCTGACGGAGCAGGAGAAAAGTGGGGTGGAGAACTCAAATTC
>NW_004444029.1:2606307-2607418 GCF_000243295.1 Trichechus manatus latirostris
AGAACTGTTCCATAGGGTTTCCTAGGCTATAATCTTTACAAGAGCAGATCGCCAGGTCTTTCTCCTGCAGAGCTGCTAGTGGGTTAGAACCACCAACTTTCTGGTTAACAGCCAAGCACTTAACCATTAGCGCCACCAAGGCTCCTTTTCATATACTAACGTGAGTTAAAGAAAGGTCTAAAACATTATCAAATGTATCTTTCGATCCCTTCTTTGCTCTCTACGAATTCTTCACTGTACGAGTCACTGAAATGCACGTGAATTTCTGGAGTTATTTGGAAGCATACGGCGACTGGTCATTGTAACCTTTTGATTTACAACCAGGGGGAACGAAAATGAATTGTATGACATTCCAAATGTGCAGTGCATTGTCACCCCAGGTATTTGGTAATGAAGAGGATGACTCCCTGAGCTGGCATTTCCATCTAAAACTCCAACACTGAGTCTGTAGTTAACTGGAGAGGAGACCGGTAGAAGCAATAATTATAATGGAATCAGGAAGACGACCCTACTCATCACAAATGAGGCACGCGTTCTCCAGGACGGTGAATATTTTGAAAGCTGTGTGCAAAATATTAAACTGTATTAAACAGCATTTGCTCTCATGATCAGCAATCCTGAAAACAATGCAAAGCTGTGGACTATTTACACAGAGGTATTGCATTGTAGGAGGTTCTCAGTAACTGCTGTTCCCCAAAGATGCTGATAAAAGATGAAGACAGGCAGAGCCAGTGTGACCTGAAGGCCTCACATCGTCTCCTCAGGTGGGAGACAAATCCAGCCACCCCACTAAATGTCAGGCTGTATTGCTATTTCACAGTTATTATCCTAAGGGCTTTCATTACATCCTCAGATTTTAAATTGAGTTTCAAATAGAATTTGAGTAAGAGAGAGAGAAAAAATCAAGAGTTTCTTGTGAGAAACTTTACTGGATAAGTTTAAGTACTTCCTGTACACTTTATTAAGTGTTAGGTTTAATATGTTTAGGCTGACCACATCTTTGAATGGAAAAAAATAATAATAAAAAGCTCCCTTTTATTTCAACAGGCTTCTTCCCACTAAAGTGAAGTTTTTAAAAAATCGACCCAAAAAATCAGGGCAACTGGTCTGA
>NW_004444029.1:2611661-2613444 GCF_000243295.1 Trichechus manatus latirostris
TCTCTTTGTTAAAGCCATCCACTTGTGGTATTTCTGCTAGAGCAACACTAGATGACTAAGACACCTCTCATACCAAAAATCTCTCAAAAGCATAAACTTCACCTTATGAACCCTTTGACCTTCTGCAACAAACACAGGGCTTCAGGGCCCCTGAGCTGCAGGTCAAAGGAAGGTCGCTCACATTGCTGTCTCCTTGAGTGGCACCCCTGGGTGTCTGTGTATAGCACAGGCTGGGCACGGCACCCCCAAGCACATGGCACACTCGTTGTTACCGTTAGGTGCCATCAACTTGGCTTCGGCTCCTGGTGACCTCGTGTATAACAGATGCCCGGTTCTGCATCATCTTCACGATCATTGGCATGACTGAGTCCATTGTTGTGGTCACTGGGTCAGTGCGTCTCAGTGAGGGTTTCCCTGGTTCCCACTGACCCTCTACTTTACCAACCGTGATGTCATTCTCTGTGTATAGTCTCATCTGACCTCTCAGCATTGGTCTTTCCTGATGATCTGTCCAAAGTAAGTGAGCCTAAGTCTCAACAGCCTTGCTTCTAAGGAGCATTCGGGCTGTATTCCAAGACTGATTGGTTCATTATTTTGGCAGCCCACTTAGGGATGAAGAAATGCTGAGGCAATCCACTCTGAGCTGCCATTAGCTGTTTGTTTCTCATGAGCTGAGTATAAAACAGTCAATACAGAATCACTAATTTACAACAGGGGCCCCGGTGGGACAGTAGTTAAGAGCTACGGCTGCTAACCAAAAGGTCGGCAGTTCGAATACATGAGGCACCCCTTGGAGACCCTGTCGGGCACTTTCTACTTGGTCCTATAGGGTCACTATGAGTCGGAAAAGACTCAACACCAACAGGTTTGTTTTTTAGTTTAATTTACTACAAAATAACATGCTGATTAGTCTTTGATGATTCCTATCATTGAGGTGCCATTATTAACAAGAGTGGCTTCTATTTATTTATTCTACTTATTTATTTGTTTAATCTAAGTAGAATTTGATTTGGGGCTTGTTTCAAAAGTCCTTCACCAGCAGAAAACTGTGTACACATCTCTTCTGAAGCATAGCATGTATTTTAAACCGTGTGGTCCACCATGTTTTATAAAGAAATTTGACGACAAACACACATCATGGGAGTTATGGAACTATAATAATAAGCTAAAAATAACTTTAATATGTTCTTGAAAGTTTCAGATTGCTAGCAAAATTAGCCCCCAGGCCCAGAGCCGCCCCCTGACAACAGATACCCGTGACAGTGTAAAACCCGCGAGAGCTCCATGGAAGTTCCAGTCACCCTAATCAAGAAGAAAACAGTAAGATTGCCTCTTTGAAATTCTGTTGACTACTTGGGTTCTTATTTTCATGCCCCTTTATTGAGTAGAACCAATCCAAATGTAACCTCGCAGGGTAATTCTCTCGCGGATAGCTCCGGCAGATTTAAATTGGAATGGTATCTGACCATAAAAAGGTAGTTTAATGCTACAGTGAACACCATCCACTAATCCTCATGTATCATTTGTGAAATTCAGAGTCGATTTGGCAAAAATAAATGCTCTTTTACCCTTAAATGCTCTGCAAAGATGCAGTTCAGAAACCACATCTAGGACTTGGTTGCTTCCGGAGGAAAGAAAATAACAGAAATTGCCAAGAACATGATTCTCATTCAAGCAAACACACGCAAAGTAAGCTGCCGGGACAGCAGAAACCACACTGGTTGCCCTGGAGTCACCCCAGCCTCATGGCAGCCCCATGTGTGTGTCAGAGCAGAAATGTGCT
>NW_004444029.1:2615015-2616199 GCF_000243295.1 Trichechus manatus latirostris
GTCCTCCCCTGTAACAGCCATTCTCAGCACTACCTCAGAGAAAGTGATTTTTTTTTGGTCACCAAGGAGTATCTGATACAATTTCTGGTTGCATTTTCCATAGCTTCTACATCTGCAATGTTATATTTTTTTTGGGGGGGGTTATATTTAGAACAAGGAAAAGAATGGTAGAACTCTGTGTTGTCGACAAATACGGAATCCAGTTTATTTATTCTACGGAGTGAACTGAGGCAGGAAAGCAAAATAATGCCTCAGCCTCTAGGTGTGTAAAGATAGTGACCCTGACGCAAGGCAGGGATTCACAGCAAGATGTCCTCTGAGAAACTGTAAAAGCAAGTTTTTCTGTTCAGTCCTCAGTTCCCAGCTAATGCCCCATCCCTGGATCATCCTTCTTTTTTGAATACATTTTTCCTATTATCAACGAGTCGGTGGAATCATTTGATAATAGTTTGATTCTTCCACGTGACTCCTGGGAATTAGTGAGGTTTGTTCATAATATCTTCTGTATTTTAAATTTATAACAGGGCCGTTGATGAGGATTCCCTGCTCTTGATCTCTGCAATATCACTAGAAGGTGAGCAAAGGGCTAGCCCACGTACCTGTTGTGTTTTCCCTGTGTATGAAATCCCAGAGTGAGGAAAGAGAACATTTGACATCCTAGATAAGTACACGCCTTAGATATACTTCCTAAGTTATTTTTATTTTTAAAGACTGTGGAGTCACGGCAATGGTCCAGTCACGAGGGGTTAATAAGGCATAACCGAAAGGGATCAGGATGGTGGTAATAGCTCAGGCGTCAGCCCGACTGTCTTGATGAGTCCTGTCTCCCTCCCACTAACTAGCTGTGTGACTCAGTTCCAGCTATTCCACTTTCAATATTTCACTAGCTTGCTATACACCTTTGTTCCAGCTACTAGATCTTTTCATAACTCACTAACTAGCCATGAAAATTTTGGTTACCTCGGCTTCCTCATTATTACAAAGACGGTAATAGAACCTTCCTCATAGACTTGTTAAGAAAATTACATTATTAATATGCATAAAGCACATAAAAGTATACCTAGAAAACAGTAAGCACTTCATAAATGTTAGGAGTTTCTGAGTGGTCCAATGGGTTAACATGCTCGGCGGCTAACCAAAAGGTTGGAGGTTCGAGTCCACCCAGAGGCAGCTCTGAAGAAAGG
>NW_004444029.1:2617375-2619590 GCF_000243295.1 Trichechus manatus latirostris
TAGAACCGTGCACCACAGGGCTTTCAAGGGCTGATTGCTTGGAAGCAGATCTCCAGGCCTTGCTTTCTAGGTCTCTGAGTGGACTCAAACCTCCAACCTTTCAGTTAGCAGCAGAGAGCGCTAAACATTTGCACAGCCGGGGACTCCTGATAGCAGTTACTGTTGCTGTCAGGTGGCGTCTAGTCGGTTCTGATTCACAGCAACCCTATATGCTGCAGAACGAAACACCGTCCTCACAATCGTGATGTTTGAGCCCGTTGTTGCAGCCACTGTGTCAATCCATCTCGTTCAGGGTCTTGCTCTTTTTCGCTGACCCTCTACTTTACCAAGCACGATGTCCTTCTCCCGGGACTTGTCCCTCCTGATAACATGTCAAAAGTTAACGCACCTCCTTAAAATGAGGAGTGTCTTCATTGGCTTACTTACTGGTTTATTCATATCCTCTTAACTCCTTCTATTAAAGATGGGATTTATGCCATCAAATAAGAAATAGATTATATGACAAACGGGATACATCCCATAAGCAGTTTTACTTTGGGAATTATTTTTATTGATGTTGTTTGTGGTTCGTCTGTCGAGGCTGCTCTGACTCATGGCAACCCCATGCAGGACAGAGCAAAACACTGGCTGTTCCTGCACCATCTTCATGATCACGGGTGTTCTCTGGTCCATTGTTGTGACCGCTGTGTATTCTGAGTGTCTTCCAGCCTAGGGGGCTCATTCATCCACTACTATATCTAACAATATTCTATTGTGATCCTTAGGGTTTTCACTGACTGATTTTTGGAAGTAGATCACCAGGCCTTTCTTCCCGGTCTGTCTTACTCTGAAAGCTCAGCTGAAACCTGTTCACCATGGGTGACCCTGCTGGTATAGCTTCTGGCATCCCAGCAACACACAAACCACCGCAATGTGACAAACTGACAGGTGGGTGACAGCAGGGTATTCTAGTCCCAGAGAAATAATTCTGAATAGAATTGTAGAATTGTTAGTAACACACAGAGGTAGCTTCTGTGATTATCACGGGACATGGGTATTGTTAATAGTTTCCTCCATTCACTGTCATTTCTTATGCGCTAAGATGTGGGTTAGACTATAAAACAATGAAAGTATTAGGAGTACAATATTGGTTTCCTATTTTATGACCAACATCTGTAACTGAAGGCAAATTAAAAAAAAAAAAAAAAACAGACTTTAGCAGAGCAGAGTAAGCCTTGAATTCCTAGCAGTTTTTAGTTGTCTAGATCCAGGCTTGCAAACTACGGCCCCCAGGCAAAGGCCTGCCAATGGCTGCACTAGGGAGGCCCTCAAGGTTAGAAGTATTTTAACAGCTGAAAAAAATCAAGAGTTATACTATTTCATGACACATGAAAATTATAAGAAAAGGCAAATTTTAGTGTCCATAAATAAAGTTTTATTGGAACACAGCCACACTCAATCATTTGTCTAGAAAGGCAGAGCTCAGAAGTTGTGACAGAGGTTGTATGGCTCCCATAGCCTACCTGCTATCTGGCCCGTGACAGAAAAAGTGGGTCCTTGATCTAGATCCTGACAGCACAGAACTGAACCATTTCCACAAAAGATTCTCTCCCTGTCCATTTCCAGGTCATGGATGAATATGATGTTTGAGGGGAAAAACATACAATGCATGTTATTAAACACACACACAAGCATACATACACACATGCGCACACATGCACACACACACGCACATACACACACAAACATGCATATACACACATACGTACACACGTGCCTGTACACACAAAATACATTATATGCACACATGCACACACACACACATATACATGCATGCACATGCATGTATACACACACGTACACACAGGCACAGATACATGCACACATAGTGCACACACATGCACACAGGCACATATACACACATGCACACATACACACATAGTGCACACACATACACACATGCACATGTATACACAATTTTTTAACATAAACTATTTTTAATTGTCACAGAGATAATGGTGCTTTCTGAGAAACTGTACCTTTTCAGCTATGTAACACGTGGAAGCTCTCGGCAGCCCGCCTTCCTTTACACGCCAACATCTAAAACTGCAGGAAGGTTCCCTCTGTGACTTTAACCCAACCATTTCTCACCCAGGAGTTATCTAATGATAATGACATCATCGTTCATCACAAAATGCTTGTGGCAAGAACTGTACGACTCATTTTTTCAGAAAAA
>NW_004444029.1:2620243-2621819 GCF_000243295.1 Trichechus manatus latirostris
ACACATTTTTGGAGGGACATAATTCAAACCATGACAGAAAGGATATAAAATAACATTGGAAAGAAAAGTACATATTAAAATGTTTCAACTACAAGTATTAAATAACCAAGATTAGGTTCATTTTGCAGGAAGCCAGAAATAATCCTAGAAATATTGTTAACCGTCTCCCCGCATAGAAAACACAGAGAGCTAATAACAGAGAATTTACCAAAATGACTTTGATTTAGGGTTCATCCTTTTTATCTTATGATAAACTACATATAGTTCAAGTAAGGCGTGTTTTCAATGATTCTTTCTTAGGTATGAATAAACTAGCTTCTTTGTTGCATGCGTATAACATGACTAGCTTGAAAAAAGCATTCATACTAGTGGATATTTTGTGTCATATGCTACAAAGTAATTTACTTTTATAAACTGTCCTGCCAAAAGTACTTCCTAGAGAGTCTCTCAGATAGATCTGAGAAATGTCAAATGAGGAAAATGAAAGAAAGTCCTTCAAGTAAGGCAACCAGTTGCCATGCAGTCAATTCCAACTCACGCTGACCCCATAAGTATCAAAGTAGAATTGTGCTCCACAGGGTTTTCAATGGCTTTTTTTTTTTTTTCTTCCCGAAGTAGATCTCCAAGCGTTTCTTCCGAGGTGCCTCTGGGTGGACTCGACCAACCAACATCTGGGTTAACAGCAGAGAGTGTTAAGCATTTGCAACACCCAGGGACTCCTTCCGGCAACATAGGGAAGGCTTGTGGGGTATAGGAAAGTCAAAATAGTACAATAAACTTCCCTGGTGAGGATGTAGAAAGACCCCAGAACACAGCGTGAGACTTAGGTGTCTCACTTTTTCATATATGCTTACACAAGAATAACAGATCAATGCATTAGAATGTGCACTGCACCACTGTTTGTAATAGCAAACATCATACAACATTTCCTTGGTAGGGAAATATGTAAATGGATAACATTTCTATTAAAAAGAATGAAGTCGACCTATGTGTGCTAATGTGAAAAGATCATAATGTTATACTCTTAATTGAAACAAAAATCTATAAAGAAAGGGCCATCGGTGCAATGGTTAAGCGCTTGGCTGCTGACCGAAAGGGCAGAGGTTGAACTCCCTGGCCATCTGCGAGAGGAACGTGCGGCAGTCTGCTTCGTTCGGTATTGCACCTTGGAAACCCTATGGGGCACTTCTACTCTGTCCTATAGAGTCGCTATGAGTCAGAATCGACTCGACAGCAACGGATTATATATATACACATACATGTGTATATATTTGGAAAATTTCAGAAAATACACACAAGAAAACAGATGATTAGGTTACTTCTTTGGAAGGGACTACGCGGTCTGAAGAAGGAAGAGTCCCTGCCCTTTGCCGTGTATACCTTCTTCTATGAAGTCTTCTATGGTTTGCAAGTATACTTTGGTGCTTAAATTTTAATAACTGGTGGTTTGGCTGATTGCAGAACATTTAGGTGATACTTAAATAATATTTTCACAAAGTTCTGAAAAATGCTCAGTATTTAAATACTACCAGTATTTTAACTAACTATTTAAATGCCTATTAAAATATTTAAATGA
>NW_004444029.1:2621919-2623955 GCF_000243295.1 Trichechus manatus latirostris
GACTATCTGAACCCTTACTTCACATACTTCTATCTGCTGCAAAACTCAATTTCAGTTTGAAATTGAGTTTGTCATGAAACTTTAAGTATATGTACACATTAATATTACTCTAACTGATCATCATATAAGTCAGTGGATTAAAAGCTAGTTAAGCAAGAACCATGGGCTTTTTGCTTAAATTTTTCCTGTTCAGTGTTACGCTTCATTATTTCTCTGTACCTAGTTAATAATACAATTGATAGCCAAGTTGTGCTGTTGGTGTAACTTCTTGTTTGCTAATGGCACGGTACGCATACTCAGGAAAGATGCAGTGGTGTCAATACTAAGGTAAACTCCTTCTTAAGGTCTCGTCATTTTAGGGGGAGGCATAACAAATGGCCAATCTTATCGTATTTCTATAAAATCACAATTCTTTCCCTCATCTTTACTCTTCCTGATACCTTGCCCTTTTCTATCTATACTTGCGACTCTCATTTTGAAGTCCGGGCTTCGCCAGTAAGCCCTTGATATCAGTACAGAAAATGTCTGCACATTTAACATTACCGTGTCTGCTGTCATGAACAGCTAGATGATGATTTGTCAGGGCATTCTGAAGGTGCTGATGCAAAAGCTGCTTACTCTTCTCTCTCTGTCTCTCTTTTTCTTCATTCATTAACACCCACAGATAGTTAAGTGCCAACAATGTGCCAGTGGTCCCTGACGGAAGAAATGGTTTGCGCCTCCTGGGTGCTAACCTAAAGGCTGGCGGTTCCACTGCCAGCAGTGCCGTGGAGGAAATGCCTGGCGATCTGCTTCTGTAAAGATTATACCCAAGAAAACCCTATAGAACACAGTCTTACTCTGTAATACATGAGATTGCCATGCCTTGGAATTAATGCCACGGCAATAGGTTTTTTGGGTTTACGATGTGTCAGTAACGTTATATGACTGACAATAAAACAATGAAAATCAGTGACAATTCCTACCTTCAATATCTATGTAAATCAATGCAACAATTCCAATATAATGAATAAGTGTCACAGTGTTTGAACTCCTGTAAAATGCATCAGGCGATCTTATGAGTTCCCCATCAATGGGGGCTGTTACGGATTGAATTGTGTCCAATAAAAATATGGGTTGTAAACACTATTCTACCTGTGCTTAGAATCCCAATTGGGAATAGCGTTTTCTTTGTTATGTTAATAACGCAGTATTAGAGTAGAGCGTGTCTTATATCAATCTCTTTTGAGATATAATAGAGCAGATTAAGCAAGAAACAAGCAAGCAAGCAGAGATGGGGGAAGACAGACGCCACGCCACTTGAGATCCCCAAAGCACCAGGAAACAGAGCTGAAAAGAGACAAGGACCTTCTCCTAGGCATACAGACACAGAAAGCCTTCTGCTAGAGCCAGCACCCTGAATTTGAACTTCTAGCAGCCCCCGAACTGTGAGAAAATAAATTTGCTTTTGTTAAAGCCACCCACTGGTGGTATTTCTGCTGCAGCAGTAGAGTAAACTAAGAGAGGAGCATTTGACAGGAAAACAGATGACCAGTCTTGGGACTGCTGCAGAGAGGACCTTCGTTTGGGGTGGGAGAATGGGCAGCTAAGACCATATTCAACTGGGGTAGCTTTCTGTACTCAGGGAAACTGTCATTTTTAGTTTTCTGTGCACAAGGTAAATTGCCAGAAAACCCTTAAGAAAGTATTTTTACCTCAACAATGAAATATTAATAATTAGATTGAGAAAAAATTAGCCTACTCTGTTTTTGTTTTTGGAATAGAAATTATTATTTTGTCTTTCTCCAGGGATCTGGTGAAGATGGATGAGGCCAGGAGGGAATATAATATATTTTAGAGCAGGAAGCGAGATGGTAAGGCCATTCATCGGTTTGTCAGGCTGTGGTGGCCTATATGTTGCTATGATGCTGGAAGCTGTGCCACCAGTATTTCAAAAGCAGGGTCACTCATGGTGGACAGGTTTCAGCAGAATTTCTAGAGTAAGACAGACAAGGCAGAAAGGCCTGGTGATCTACTTCCAAAAATTAGTAAAAAAA
>NW_004444029.1:2624658-2625307 GCF_000243295.1 Trichechus manatus latirostris
GAGAAAGCATTCCCTTGGGGCTGATGCCCTGAATTTGGACTTGTAGCCTACTGGATTGAGAGAACACACTTCTCTTTGTTAAAGCCATCCACTCATGGTATTTCTCTTAGAGCAGCACGAGATGACTGAGACACTATCTATCTATCTCTCTATCTCTTTCTATCTCTCCATCCATCCATCCATCCATCAATTGATCTCTCTATCTCTCTATCCTTCTGTCTCTCTATCGAAAGGGACACTGAGTTCTTAAGTGGAGATAGTTCCAAGTAGATTTTCTATAGCTTGGGGACCTGAAAGCTAGGGCATCCAAAAAGACAAGAAAGAATTGATCATCGTGGGATTTCACGGTATTTTCTTACAGAATTACATCATCAACTTCCACAGTTCAAAAACACTGAAGCAAGAGGGAAGAGAACAAAATCTTTACAAACTACTTAAAGTCTTCTCTTACAGAGCGTCACGTACTCAGTTTGGTGCCAATCTACAGGAAGACAAAATCAGCAAGGAAGAGAAAGCAAGTTAAAATCAGTGCGAAGGAGACAATGCGGACAACTACCTCAGTTTTCCTTTTCTGATTACTGTGAACGCTCCTCAAAGCGATCTGAGCTACAGGAAGCTGTGAAGACAACACATAACTGGAGCTCCACGT
>NW_004444029.1:2625480-2626528 GCF_000243295.1 Trichechus manatus latirostris
GGGTGGGGGGCAATTTTTATATGCTGTAATACAAAGCATACTTAATGGCAGTTTGGAGTTGCAGTAATGCATTTATATGCCTTGAACTTTTAAAATTACTTCTATTTCCATGCTGTTTTTTAGTAGAATTGTTTCCTAAAGAAAACTGCTCCCTCGCTATGGCTCTACTTGTCAGCATCGTGCGTTCTGTAACATCTTTGCTCGTGGTAGTTCAGTTTTCCTCATAGCTTTGTTATGCGCTGTGAAAGGTTGAACATTTGAGTGTGTAGTGTGTGTGGTATTAAATTGTGAATTAGTGGGACTTACGTTGTAACAGCGTATCAACAGTTGAAGATAATTGGTTATTTGATACCCTCTTGAAGGAAAATTTGCCTTCAAATTTAAAGCCGGAATTTAGAAAATTATAACTACACATGGCTTTTTAGATTTTTGGTACGTTAAGAATTGTGTACAGATTGTTCATAATGTCTCTGTACTGGCCCTCAAAACAACCAATAAAATACCGATTATGAAAGAAAGAAAAAAAAAATATGGGCAGACATAGTTAAGAGTTCTTCCTCCTCTGCCTTCCCCTAGTTCCCATCAAATGTCAAACCTAGTACATACATGTGAGGGTGAGATTACCGCTAACATTGTCGGGTGGAATCCAGCCCACCCTCCCTCAGCCTTTCTGAACTCCAGGGACAGGATGGCACAAACTATGTACGCGGCAATGACAGCCCTTCTCACTGGGACAGTGGTGGAGTTATGCTTTATTACCACATCCTGGGGAGGGCATAAAGGGTACGGATTATAAAGAGAGGAAGTTGGGCCATTGATGCCTCTTCGCTGTCACATCAGAAACATAAGTGGTGGACCAAATGTGATCAGAACGCAAAGTAGGCAACGCTGGAAATACGCCGGAACAACAGTCATTCCTGCGTAAAAGACCCTTGACAGCTGGAGAACAGTTCACCAGAGAGCGCCGGGAAGTTTTACTGCCTTTCTAAAATATTAGTTATCAACTGACTGGCTACAGAGCTTCTTTAGGAAATAAGTTGAACAGAAA
>NW_004444029.1:2626628-2627631 GCF_000243295.1 Trichechus manatus latirostris
TAGCTCTTAACTACTGCCCCACCAGGGCTCCACTAAATAATATTTGCCTATTTAAGCAATCTGATGAGCAAAGAAGTTTGCAGAAAGCTGAATATTCTGACCAGATTTCTGCAAAAAAAAAAAAAAAGCCCACAGGAAGTTGTTTATACAATGATTGAGAAAATACAGAAAAAATGCAAAACCAACAGTTGGTAGTGATTACCTCTGGGGAGGAAGACTTAGGCAGTGGGAAAGGAAGTAGAGGGATTTCATCTTTTATTTATTTTGCTTTTCTTTAAATTCTAGCAATGTTCACGATTTAATTTTGTAATTTAAAAATCCTTTTACAGACCCGTGTTGGGATTCTTTAAAGGAGTTTCAGAAAAAGCTGGCTGTGTCAGGCAGCCCAGCAGTCTCGGCAGAGTGAAGCAGCGTGTGCATGGAACACCTGAGGAGAACCCCAGGGCCCCACGAAGCGACCAAGGCTGGGCCAGCGGCAGCTGTGATTTCAGAGCCACTGTCCTGTGAAACAGTCCCACACTCTTGCTGTCTTTCATGGATGAGGGCAAGAGTGTCTGAGAAGCTAAAGTACGTACGGAGCATGGCTGGACCAAAACCTGAGTCTCCCTGCTCCTAGGGGCACGCTTCTCCGTGGCTTCTCAATAGCTCCCTCTCTTGCAGTGCCTTCGCTCACTCCCCACTGGAAGGCAACTCCTCAAGAGCGGACCCTTGCCCACGTCCACCCCTGCACAAGTCAGCCTGGAGTGCTGTCCGGCGCCCAGCACACACTCCACCCACGTGTGCTAACTGAAGGAATGAGCGAGAATGTCTAGCAAACATGTCCGTGATTGACGGAACCAGAATGGCCTCGCATTTATAAGTATCCACCACCTGTCAGTCAGTTTGTCATACTGTGGTGGCTTCAATGTTGTTGCTGTGATGCTAGACGATATGCCACCAGTATTAGGAATATCAGCAGATAACTCTTGGTGGACAGGTTTCAGCTACCTTCTAGAACTAAGAC
>NW_004444029.1:2629496-2630562 GCF_000243295.1 Trichechus manatus latirostris
GGACTCCAGGCGGTGGCAGCCTGGTCTCAGGATGGAGCTGGGAGAGGCACGTCTGGTCTTCCCAGGGCATCCGAGTTTGAGAGAAGCCACACACTCTAGACATTTATGGGAAATTTCTCAACTTTTAAAAACACTGTTGTTGTTAGGTGGCATCGAGTCAATTCCAACTCATAGCAGCCCGGCGTACAACAGAACGAAACACTGGCCCGTCCTGCACCATCCTCACAATCTTGTTGCAGCCACTGTGTCAATCCATCTCGCTGAGGGTCTTCCTCTTTCATGCGGACCCTGTGCTTTGCCAAGCATGATTCCCTCTCCAGGGACTGATCCCTCCTGATAACATGTCCAAAGTATGTGAGATGTAGTCTCACCATCCTTGCTTCTAAGGAGCACTCTGGCTGTACTTCTTCCAAGACAGATTTGTTCATTCTTTTGGAAGTCCATGGTATATTCTGACAAATATATGTGACAGCACACTCCTCCTTTCCACTCCGGATTTCCTGTGTCCATTCTACCAGCTCCTGACCCTCTCTGCCTTCTCATCTCACCTCCAGACAGGAGCTGCCCATTTACAAAATTGTTTTGTCTTATTATTATTATTTTGCTCTAAAACCAGTCTGTGTAACTGTAACAGCATGACTTTGTCGACAACTGATACTGTTTTGTGGTGTCTTCAAATCCAGGGGTTCCCCCTTCCTCCGGCGGGGACCTGAATGCCAGCGGATCCAGAGGCAGGAAACACATACCCATCTCCACGCAGTGCTCATAAAAGCAAAGAACGCCCCCAAGGATTTTAGGTTTCTTCCACAACTAAAGTGCAGTCCTTCTTCTTAAAGCTGTAAGATGCCACAGTAACATTTGAGGAGGCATGGAAAACTCGCCAGCTTTATAAACTGGCGAATTCGGCTTCTATGGCAGTTGGCTATAACCCATGAATTAATTCTAAGACGTCACACAGCACAGGGACGTACAGCCGCGCCTCAAGGATGAGGCATTACTGCCTTCATATGCAACTAAAGGAAATCCCTGCAGTAACTTCACACTTGTCTACCAGCAGCCTCGTCTC
>NW_004444029.1:2631036-2672533 GCF_000243295.1 Trichechus manatus latirostris
TACGTGTGTTATTGTTTGTTTTTTGAGCCTGCCTAATCTTTGGCTGAAGGGTGAACCTCAGGAGTGACATCAGTACTGAGTTAAAAGGATGTCCAGGGGCAGGAGGGCTCAGGTCTGTGTCTGGTTTACAGATCAGAAGACCGCAGTGGGCAGTGTTGGGGTTGGGGGCGTCTCCATCCTGACCTGCAGGGCTCCGGAAGGAGAGGGCTGCTCTGTGCGTGCTCCTCTCACCCAACTCTTCGAAAGCACAATCTCTTGTGTTCAGAATACTTCACAGAAAGGCCCGTCAACCTCTTGAACACTGACTTTATATCACACCACCCTCACTAGTTGGTGACTTAAACAACTTTTATCAACAGAACAACTTGTGAATCAGGCCACAACATGATGAGAGCTATTATAACTATTTTCATAAAAACTGGGATCCCACAGATCATCCGAAAGGCCCGTTCGAGTTCCAAAAATATCTATTCATAAATTAATGGCACTTTGGTGGCTTGAGTGTTGCTGTGGTGCTGAAAGCTAGGCCAGCAGTATTTCAAACACCAGCAGGGTCACCCATGGTGACCAGGTTTCAGTGGAGCTTTCAGACTAAGACAGACTTGGAAGAAAGGCCTGATGATCTACTTCTGAAAATTAGCCAGCACAAACCCTATAGATCACAACAGAACATTGTCCCATACAGTGCTGGAAGATGAGTCTCCTAGGTTGGAAGGCGCTCAAAACACACAGTGGGACAACAATGGACTCGAGCACACCAACGATCAAGAAGACGGCGCGGGACCGGGCAAGGTTTCATTCTGTTGCATACGGGGTCGCCAGGAGTCGAAGACCGCTCAACAGCAACTAACGACACCAGGAAGAGCCACAACAAGGCCAACTGGAGCTCCGGACTAGTGGTGATATATGACTCAGACAGTGTATGCGTTCCTCCAGGCTGGGGCTCAGCAAGCTTTGCCTGTAAAGGGCCAGATGGTAAATATTCTGGATTTTGTGGGCCATAGCATCCCTGTCAGAACTACTCAACCCACCCTTGTATCAGTAAAGAAGCCAGCGACAATCATAAACAAATGGGTGTGGCTGTGTGCCAATAAAACTTTATTCACAACAACAGGCAATTGGACGGATTTTGATCACGTGTGGTGGTCTCTAGTCCCTGCTCTAAGGAATCGACTGGACGGCAATTCACAACAACACAGAAGCTCCAAGGAATGACATTCTTGAAGGCATCAAAGTCACGCTGAATATCTGGCCTGACAGCGAACACAGGAAGGGTCCAGAGAGCAGACAGGAGAGAAAAGAAGGGTCTCGGAGTGAGTGCAAACATGTAATTAACTCACCCTAAAGGCCCCCTAGCTCTCCCTTTCTCACTTGCGGAGTGAACTAAACAATCATTAGAGGCTGTGGGAGAAATGCAGCCTACAGTCAGAAGACTGAGTCTGAAGGACCTTAATGATCATCTTGTCCACCGCTGCCCCCTCAGAACCTTAGTGCCCCAGGTGTGAACACTGGAGCCGCAGTTTCTGGTTCTAACTATTTCTGCACCATCACCCTGACCCAGGGACAGCCTAAGAGATGCTGCTGAGAAATAGGATTCTGTGGCTCTGGACCAAGGATGAGAGGCTTTAGGGGCAGGTTAGAAAAGCCTCTGGGGAAAAAGCAGCAGCGATTCATCCAGACTGAGAGCAGAAAATTACCTTTGGAAAGGAAAGACAATTAGAAATCTAACCAACCTAACATTTGAATGTGTAACCACAACCCTACGAGTTCCGAATCGACTCGACGACAGTGGGCTTGGTTTGGGTCACCATGACCCAGATTTTGTGGTAGGCATTTTATATCTCACGTATGCATCACCTAGACACAGATGATATTTAAAAGACGCAATGTCCAAAGGCAAAGTAGTTGACTATTTCCAAGTTTTACTTCTCAAATAATTTAACCATTTGCTTTTTCTGTATCGTATGGATTATGCACTGCCAACCACTAAATATTTCTAATACATTTTTTAAACTAAAATCATTTCTTAGTTGTTACTAAAATTCTGTTTGAAAAAATTAAGTTTGTTCTGAGGGGATTTCAAGTGATTCGTTTTAAGTGATTGCTTTTTAATCAAAACTAATGAAATACATAACTTTATTTGCCTGTCAAAACAACTGAATCCTTTAGGTTTTTAATATGGTATTCATCTTCTTGTGGGTTCAAAATTCAAACAGCCATTAAACTCAATTCATGGGATTTGCTTAGTTGCTAACTTAAAGGTCAGAGGTTCAAACCCACGAGCCATTCCTCAGGAGAAAAGACTTGGTGATCATTTCCAGTAAGATTTACAGCCTTGAAAACCCTATGAGGAAGTTCTACTGTGTCCTATCGGGTCACTATGGGTCAGAATCAAATGATGGCACACAACAATAGGTAGACGGGTGGTGTGCCATATAATCGAATCCCCATTATTTATCATGGAAAGAAAGTAGATGATACAACAGAATCTTATGGTCTACTTTCTAGAACTAATTCTAGTTTCTAAATTCTAGTTTCTAGTTGTTTCTAGAACCATTGCAAGGATGAAATGAGATAACCATGTGTTAGTCAGGGGTTCTTATGGCTATCCTAGGAGCCCTTGTGGTACAGTGGTTAAAGTGCTCAGCTGCTAACTGAAAGGTTGGCCGTTTGAAGCCACTAGTGGGAGAAAGATGTGGCAGTCTGCTTCCATGAAGATTACAGCCTGGAAACCCCATGGGGCAGCTGTACTCTGTCCTATAGGATCTCTCGGAGTTGGAATTGACTTCATGGAACCAGGTGAGGAAGCTGGTTAGCAGCTTCTCTGGCCCTCGATGGCATGTCCATTGGGATTGATCTGCACCCAGCCCCATTGGTTGCTAGGACCCCCTCTCTCCTTTACCACACTGTCCGCTCACCCTGGGCAACACTTCCAAATTTTGAAATTTATTTTATGAATCTAGTTTAAAGAGGTCTCTGAGATAGTCCCCTTCGTTTTAAAGAGTATGTAAACACTGCTTTTTATACAGTTTTTTTTTCTCCATCTATTTTCTTTTATTAAACACTTGACTAGGGGAGGGAAAAGTTCTGTTTTTACAAATATTTTCTGTCGATAGTCTCCCCAGAGGAAAGTAGAAACTGCTTTTCTAAAGGTTAATTTTACTTAAGTGAATTGACACCATTGAACATTTTTAACTGTTGTAGAGGATTTGCACAGCTTTTTCTTTACACATTTAGCACTCAGGAGTTACTTGGATACTTTAGTCCAAAACTCGAGCCATTGTTGACAGTCTACAGAATCCCCAACATATTTTACGTCTTTGGGCAAATCACAAGGAAATGTCAGAGTGGCCTATCAGAGCCCAGGTCCAAGGAAGCCAGCTTTTCTGAGCTTCCTGAGGTGCTGACAGTTAGTGAAGGTGAGGCTGGGAGGTCCTTGTGTCCCCGCCCCCAACTCTTCCTCTCAGTACCATTGGCCCAAACGTTGCTATAGTCACAGGAGGAGGTTGTTTGGGGATTTCTCAGATTGTACTGCAACCTGCCCTGCCTTGGATAAGTTAAACAAAAGTTAAACATTTGTACTTTGTGTTTAAATAGAATTTGTACATCTCAGAGCTCCATGCTAAAATGGTTTTGATGAAGTAATACAATTAAAACCTCTTGGAAAGTTGTCAATAACATTTTGAACCTTCATTTCAAGCACAAAATAAAAATCTGATTTTCCCAAATTTCAAAAAAATAAAATTAAATTAACTAGTTTAACTCATCCCATTTGTTGCTGGTGTTAGTTGCCATCAAGTTGGCTCTGACACATGGAGACCGCACACACAACAGAACAAACCATTGCCGGTCCTGCACCATCTTTATGATCACTGGTATGCCCCAGTCCATTGTCCCGGCCACTGTGTAGCCGAATGTCTTCCAACTTAGGAGGCTCATCTTCCTGCTAACACTGTATCAGACAATGTTCTGTTGTGACCCAGAGGGTTTTGATTTATGACTTTCGGAAGTAGATCTCCAAGGCTTTCTTCCTAGTGTATCTTAGTCTGGAAGCTCTGTAGAAACCTTTCCAACACGAGTGATCCTGCTGGCACTTGAAATAACAGTGGCATAGCTTCCAACATCACAGCAACACACAAGCCGCCACAGTGTGAAAAAATGACAGATGGGTGGTGGCATTCAATGTTGCAGCTTATTAAGTAGAGGTTAGGGAAACTAGGTTTGAGCTATTATATTTGGATTCTTATTACACGAACAATGATTTTTTTTAAATCTTAACATTTATTTTCAAAAATTATTTAATTAAGGCTAAAGGCAACACTTTAGCTAATTATCATTTTTCACATAAAGTGAAATTACATTAACTAAAAACTGATTAAAATTAAAATGCAGTGAATTTACATTACCTAAAATAGTGTATTGTAAAGCTTTATTACAAACTGACAGTCATAGAAATAATCTTTAACCCAGTAGTACATAAATTATTCACACATCTCAGATAATTGTAATAAAATAAAAGGGAAACCAACTTCTTAAATGGCAAAAACTTTGTTGTACTAAGATATGGTCATTTTGTCCTGAGTATGATAGTAATTGCCCAGTAGTAAATAATGAAGTATTACTCAAGTTATTTTATGGACATTATTTATGACTTTAAAAGTTGATAATGCTGAAGTGACTATAATTAATATTTCAAAAATTCTGTGGATAAAATCTTAATGTAAATAGACTAAACTCTATAGCCACATCTCTACCAAAAATATTATGAAACATAATTAAAGTGAGAAAGGCAAATCTAGGTGATGGTTGGAATTCATTGAAAGCTCAAAATGATCCATGCCATGATGGGTAACATCTACAAGATACATAAATAATAAGATAAAAAATAAAATTATATGACTTTAAATTACAATTTAAGAATCCAGAGTAGCATTTGGTCAAATTATTTAAATTCAAGGATCTGGACTTGAACCACACAGTATCCCCTTGTTCTGTTCAAAGGATTTCCTCTTGGTCTATGTACAGGTGTCCAATCATGTTCCAAGTTCCTGACCATCCAGCCAAACCACTGGCCACAGCCCATGAAGCAGTATACAATCACACATCTGGCCATTTCTCCTTCCAAGCAAAGTGAACAACCAGGTGCGCTGCTTGAAGTTCAGTCCACTGGGAGGATTTCCCTTCCCCACTGTCCTTCAAGCAGTTCCCAGAAAGGGGCTGTAGTGTTGCCACTGTCCACTTTTGAGTGGTGCCTGCATATCACACAGAACCATCCGTAAACCAGGCACGAGTTTTCTCGTCTTCAGTCAACTGATCATAAGGAACTCCCCATGAGGCCATAGGTGTAGACTGGGAGACGGAAAGTAATGTGACAGGAGTGGAGACCATGGGCATTTGGGCCACTTCCTCATGCAACTTCCTTGTGCCTTTAGGTCCTGCTCGGGCCCCATCTCGTATATATCACTTCCATTTAATGATGGAGTGCCGTTGTGCACGTCCAACTTTATGACTCTGTGAGTCAGTCAACACCCAGTTCATGATGGGTATCTCAGGTCACATGGTGACTTGGTGGTCCCTGGTTAAGCGTTCAGTCTCTGCTAAGGCCCGGTAACAAGCCAAAAGCTGTTTCTCAAAAGGAGAGTAGTTATCTGCAGAGGATGGCAGGGCTTTGCTCCAAAATCCTAAGGGTCTACACTGTGATTCATCAATAGGAGCCTGCCAAAGACTCCAAACAGCATCTCTATCTGCCACTGACACTTCAAGCACCATTGGATCAACTTGATCATGTGGCCCAAGGGGCAGAGCAGCTCACACAGAAGCCTGAACCTGCTGCAGAGCCTTCTCTTGCTCTGGTCCCCACTCAAAACTAGCAGCTTTTTGAGTCTCTTGATAAACAGGCTGGAGTAGCACAACCAAATGAGGGATATGTTGCCTCCAAAATCCAAAGAGGCCCACTAGACATTGGCCTCCATTTTAGTTGTGGGAGGGGTCAGATGCAATAACTTATCCTTCACTTCAGAAGGAATATCTCAACATACCCCACACCACTGGACCCCTAAAAATTACACTGAGGTAGAAGGTGCCTGAATTTTTGTCGGGTTAATTTCCCACCCTCTAGCATGCAAATGTTTTACCAGTAAGTCCAGAGTCATTGACACTTCTTCCTTACTAGGTTCAATCAGCAAAATGTCATCAATATAATGGACCAATGTGATATGTCATGGAAGGGAAAGGTGAACAAGGTCCCCGTGGATTAAATTATGACATAGGGTTGGAGAGCTGATATACCTCTGAGGTAGGACAGTAAAGGTGTATTGCTGGCCTTGCCAGCTGAAGGCAAATTGCCTCTGGTGGTCCTTTGAAACAAGTATGGGGAAAAAGACATTATCCAGATCAATAGCTGCTTACCAGGTACCAGGAGATGTACTAATTTGCTCAAGCAATGAAACTACATCTAGAACAGCATCTGCAATTGGAGTCACCCAGCCAAACTGACACACAAACTTAACCATCACAACTATTTATTTGAATTACTTTTTTTTAATTTCCAAATTTCCAAACAAATCTTTGCCCATCTAGATATCAAGCGCAATCATTTTCCTCCTGAACGTCTTTCTCTCGTTTTTGTGTGTTTATATGTGCCAATACATAGAAATTTCGTCATATCTGAAGAGCTTCCCCAGGAATGTTCTGTGAGCTCAAGGATACGACCCTGAAATTGTTCACAGACTTACTACATTGTGTTATAATTACAGATTTTCCTCTTCTTGGGGTAGATACGAGTGTAATGGTAATACAAACAATTAGTTCTGTTTGGATTAGTTTAACCAGGTGTGGTTAAGTATCATTGTAGATTTACATCCTATTTTAGAAAGTAGGGCTGATCTGATTCTGTAGGCCCTACTGAGTATCTCTGTGCAGTGCCCAAGCAGGGGAGATTCTCTCTGACCCCCGTGGTATTGAGAAAAATGTGGCGCTAACAACTGACATGCACAATTTGGATAGTAATTTTGGCTGCAATTCACAGGAAACAGCTGAAGCACAAATTAAGAAGTCATATGTTGATGGTGTTCTACCAAACACAATAAAATAGCTGGTGATTTGAAGGTTTATTGCTGATATTAACAATATGAAGTGAACACATACTCCTGTATTAAGAACACAAGTGTTTGTTACAGCTGTCCAACATAAATTATATAAAAGATCATTATGTAGGAACATATTTTATATGGCAGATATTCAACTTCTGAGGAAAATTCATCTCGACATAATGTTTACAATAGTAATATATATATCAAACCTTTAGTTGAAAATCAAACACATTTTCACCTTTCCAATTTTATGCTTTTTATATTATAGCTGTAAATACGAAAAATATATTTTCTGAATACCAACTTTATACTCTGACCAATTACAGTATGAAATATTTTTCTGCATAAAACAGTTTTGGGGATGCATTCTCTGTAGTGATATAATAAACTTTAGTTGGGGGAGATTTTTAAGAAAAATAGCTGAATAAGTTATACTATCTCGCCCAAATAGCTTCTCGCTGAGTGGAAATTTCAATAAACAAAGAAAAGAACACATCTCAAGAAATTCCATGGAATGGAAACAAAGCCAAATGCAACCACAAAAGATAAAAAGCAGATGTAAATCATTCATCGGGATAAATAATATGCCATCAAAATCCATTAATTAGAGAATAAGCCACAAAGATGCTATGTAATAACCAAAAAAAAACCAAACCTGTTGCCATCGAGTCGATTCCGACTCATAGCAACCCTATAGGACAGAGCAGAATGCCCTATAAGGTTTCCAAGGAGCAGATGGTGGATTTGAACGGCCGACCTTTTTGGTTAGTAGCTGAGCTCTTAACCACTGTGCCACCAGGGCTCCACTACAAGAATACATCATCCATATTATGTTAAAAGCAAGCATATGACATTCTAGAAAATCAACCACACCACAAGGGTTCCAGGGAACAGATTTATGGGGCATCAAATAAATGTTCAATCACAAAATACTATGGTGAGAAAAACACGAGGCAGCGTTTGATGCTCCCACCTGTCACATCCCCTGACCCCCTCTAACTGCCCATGTTCTCGTCTGTTTCTTCCTACTCCACTGATTTTTCCTTCATCTCTGCCCGGCTCTGCTACTTGCCTACTCTCTGGGCAAGCCAACTGGAAAATGGGATGTTGAGCTTCAGCCAGCCTGCCCTCCCAAAACTAAACCCTTGGCATCAAGTCAGTTCTGATTTCCAGGGCTGTAATCTTGACAGAAGCAGACTGCCACGTCTTTCTCCCACGGAGCGGCTGGTGGGTTTAAATCACCGAACTTGCGGTTAGTCAGCCAAGTGCTTTAACCACTGTGCCACCAGGGCTCCTTTCTGCCTGCCCTACTATCTTGGAAATAAATACAACCTCCCCTCCAGCCTCTGAGAGCTGCAGGTGGTATGTAAACCTCACACACATTGGAGAGCTACAGGGACTCAGGAAATCACACTACAGCAGTATGCAAAGCATTCCCAGGTGTGCAATGAGATTAACTCGGGCGATTTCTTCTTCACTTATAGCCCTGTTCCTGACTCTTCATTGGTATTTTGGAAGCCCTTCTAGTTTTGTGTTTGTTTGTTAGTAATTGTCTTCAGACAACACCAACACTCTGAACTACCCCACAGATTTGTGTTCTTTTCAGTTCACTGCAGATCAAAGAGGATTCTGTTTTCAGAACCTGCTGGACCTCCTTCATAAAGAGAGAATTTCCTCATCAGTCCAACAGTTCCAAGCCAATCCTGCATGTTACACCCCTAAGAGCTCCAAGCTCTTCGGCCCCTAGACCCCCTTACTTCCCCTCCCTCCATTTTTCTGTATCTCATTAGGGTTTTCGGGGCACAGGCAACAGCGAATCAAAGGGTTGTGCAAGCTGCATCTGCCCACACATGATGTTCAAACCGTCCACTTACCATGTAAAGCTCGCTGTGTCTCGGGCCTTGAGAAAAACAAACTCCGGAGGTCTGTGTCTTACATGGACTTTCTCTGACAACTCTCAACTGTCCTGCAGAACTGGCAACGTCCTTCCCAAAGATTCCCCCCACTGCTGTCGAGTCAATTCCAACTCACAGTAACCCCACAGGGTTTCCAAGGCTGTAAATCTCTCCGGAGGCAGACCGCCACATCTTTTTCCAGGAGTGGCTGGTGAGTTCATACCACTGAGTTTTCGGTCAGCAGCTGAGCCCTAAATAGGGGCGGATTAACCAGTAAGCAAGGTACACATGGGCTTAACTGTGTTTCCTTGCTAATCTGTAGCGCACAATTTCACATAGGTTTCACTACATCTTTGATGAGATGAAATTGTGCACTACAGATTAGTAAGTATACACAAATAAGCCTGTGCGTACCTTGCTTATTGGGTAATCTGTCCCTGGTGCTTAACCTCTGCACCACCAGGGCTCCTTCCCAAAGATTACCCCCAGCAAAATCCTACACATATTCCTCTTTGTAGTTGAGGTGTTAGTTCATATGCTGGCGAGAAAGAATGAAAACCGCTGGAGTGTGATGAATAGCGGAGCCTTATTTGCATGAAGCTGTCACTTCTGCCCACTGCCCCCACCTGAACATGTTTCCTGACAGGAGAAAGGAGGGACAAGAAGAAAAACACGATCCATGGAAGAAAGCTAATAGCTTATCTACTGTCTCCCAAGACCCTCTTCATTTACATTTTTCACTAGAAGTTTTTTCTCTGACTTAATGGAGAGATATAGAAAACTCTACTTCCATGTTCTTTTTAGTGGTTTCATTAGAGGGACAGTGAACAGTTGAGAGGTGGTCACAGTATAACCAGACAGAGCAGAATTACTGGTTCACTGTGTCGTGGGGTAGGCATTTGCCTTAGTAACCACCCCTAGTCCAGGGTAGATAAGAAGGAGAAAGAGTTCTCTTATTAGAACTGAACTTTCTCTTCCAGCCTCTTCTGGATAGGCCCTTGTCTGCCAACATGAGTGCCATGTTTTTGTTGTGACTGGCTGCCGTACGTCAGCCCCAACTCATGGCGACCCCATGTGTATCTGAACGAAACATTGACCGGTCCTTCACCATCTTCATGATTGTGGGTGAGTTGGAGTCCATTGCTGTGGCTGTTGTGTGAATCCATTTCACCCTGACTCTACCAAACATGACATCCTTCTCTAGCGACGTGTCTTTCCTGATGACACGTCCAGGGTAAGCAAGACGGAGTTGCGCCATCCTCACTTCTAAGGAGCAATCCAGTTGTATTTTTTCTAAGGCTGATTTGTTCATCCCTAAGTGCCATGAGCCATGCTACTTAAACAACAGTGGCCTAACAACCGTGGAACTGTTGCAAAATAAATATGAAGACGTTCACTGTTGTTCCTCTTAGTTAAGTGAATCTTAAACAGAAATAATAAAGATCAGTTGAAAACTTCCTCTGCCTCTAAAAGTAGCTACCAGTGAATTAGTGAGTAAAACCATTCTCAATAGAAAAAAAAAATTACAGTTCAAGCCAATTCCATCTATATACGTAATTATGACAATATAGAAAATAGAAATCCTATACATTTTTCATCACCATATTTTTAAAAGAAGTAAGTTTTCTAACATTTTATATTCATAAAACCAAAAAAACCAAACCCATTGCCATTGAGTGGATTCCAACTCATAGCAACCCTACAGGACAGGGTAGAACTGCCCCACAGGGTTTCCAGGAGTGGCTGTTGGATTTGAACTGCTGACCTTTTGGTTAGCAACCAAGCTCTTAACCACTGTACCACCAGGGCTCCTTTATAGTCACAGGAAAAAAACATGTTTATCTTCAGTCTGTTTCTGCTCTGGCTGGCCCCGAAGTCTGAAAAGCCAAATAAATGTCTTTTCAAAGTGTCCAGGGCTGCCTTTCCACAGGAATCTCCAACTAACTTCTCTCAAAGGACAGACATCAATCCTCAGAGAATACAAGAAATGCCTGACCCAGCTTAGCCTCAGAGAAGAGAGATACTTCCCATTTGCAAGCCATTTATCAAAGCAGTACTTAGCTTCATGATTTCAGATTTCAGATCTGTCCTACAGGGTCGCTATGAGTTGGAATCAACTTGATGGCAACGTTTTTTTAAGTCTTTACAGGAGCAGATCTCTAGGTCTTTCTCTCACGGAGTCACTGAGTGGGTTTAAACCGACAACCTTTCAGTTAGCAGCTGAGGTCTCAGCCACTGCGTCACCAGGTCTCCTTGGGAAAGAGGAAGAGGAGGTGTATTTCCAAATGTTTTGCATTCATTTCACAATCCTCCAGTACTGAGAACATAGGGAGTACAGATCATCAGAAGCAACACAGAACCCTAACCCCACTCACAGCAGCAACCTGGGTCCTCATCATCTTTCCATGTGAAACTTCCCTTTGAGCCTGACTCACACTGTGGCGCCCCCTGGGGCCATGAAAACAACAAAAGCCCCTGTGAAGGGTACCCACATGGTGGGACACCAAGCAGTCAACAATCTCCTTCAGGATGACAGGTAGCCATAGTGCATGATGCTGTCGGGAGGTCACGTTGTAAGCGCTGCCTCCGGGTATTTATCCAGGTTCATCGGCACGAGAATCTGCTGACAAGGAGCAGAAAACTCAAAACACCCCACGGCATGCATGCGGAAGCGTGTGAGCCAATCACAAGAAACGGGTCCAGAATGAGTTAAAGTCATACAGTCTAAAATTTTCCGAAAAGAGGAAGCTCCCTTACAGTGCACTACTAGTAATATCCTCTCTATTTATTCTTTTAGAAACTGAAGTAACAGAGGTAAATAAAGGCTCAAAGTCAACGTTGTAAGTCAAATGTCTGTTATGGCTTGGGAGAATGTTCTGCGTTATCGAAAGGATACAATCAAGGATCAAACTTCTAAAACAGTAGATTGTTGGTTCTGGGACAAGAATTGGAAAACACATTTTCTTATTTATTAATGCATCAAAGAAATACTATACAAATTAAAGAATAATTGTTGTCACTTTCAGTTAAGCAAATAACTTTAATACATATTTCATAAGGAGCCCCGGTGGCACAATGGTTAAGCTCTCAGCTGGTAACCGGATGATTGCCAATTTGAACCCACCCAGAGGTTCCTGGGATAAAAGACCTGGAGATCCACTCCTGTAAAGATTATAGCCTAGGAAACCCTATGGGGCAGTGCTACTCGGTCACACGGGGCCGCTGTGAGTCAGCGTTGACCTGAGGGCACCACCACGTATAACACACACGGGTTTCATTCCTGTAAACAGCGGGTGCCTAGCTGAAGTGTTTAAGAAATAACACATGATTTTTCTGCCGGTCATTGATCTAAGAGAAAATTCTGATATTTTGCAGTACGTGTATACGTATTTAATATCTTTCTCTAAAACCAATAAAACTGCAATACACAAAGGAATAAGCTCCAAATTTTAAGAAGAGAATGTTTTTGCAATAACAAACCCACCTATACTCTACAGCAGTGCCATTATCACATTGAGTTCCAGAAAACATTTCAACTGACTTCACTGTTCACAAAGAGAAGAACATGTTAATTTTCTTATAATTGCCTAATCAAGTAAACTCCAATTGCAATATGTCATGAGTACCTTTGATAATGCTTTATAATTTGGACCTAGAAATAATGATTTGGTAATACAATTGGAATTAGAGAGTAAAAACCACGTGGTTCATCAAAAAAAAAAAAAAAAAAACCCTTAACAGATGTTGTATTTTCCTGTTTGTTATTTTAGTTAAAAGTGTATTTTCATACAAATTTGATTTTATATGAAACATTGGGAAAGTTAAGTATTGCCAGCTTAGAAAAATCACTTAAATGCTGAGATTAAAAATAAAATTTAAATATTAATTATAATAATAAACATATATACACACATGCTATATATATATATATATATATATATATATCTTCCATTTGGATTAATGTTCCACTCTGGCTTATAATACATAAAAAAAAAAAACTATTAATGAAAAATTCACATTGAAACCTAAAGACAATTTCTAGCAAGAAATAACTTCAAACAGCAAAATTCGGTTGAAATAATGACTGGAAATACACCTGGTAAAATATAAAGAATCAAGATAACAATTTTCCTGAAAGAAGAGAAGACAGTATTTTATGAGATATGTTTTTTGAAGTCTTAATAAAGCATAGAAACTGACTAGGTAAACATTATTTTTCCAGGAACCCGAGGAGTAGAAATATCATTTAATATATGCTGCAGTGTCTCTGAGAAAATAGTCTATGAGGTGTGAAGGCAGGTGTGGAAGGAGGAATGTGGTTTTATTATTAATAGGAGATTTTCGAGCATTTACTCAGTACCGACAATATTCAGCACCATTATCTCATCTAAACCTTGCAACAATATTGTAAGTAATAATATCCCCCAATTTGCAGATTGATTTAACTTCAAGACTTCCTGGAAGGTTTCCCTGACTACTGCTCCCTAAACCTGCCAATCTGTAACACTCATGTTGCCTCTGCTTGTAGAGAAAGTTGTCAATCCATCCATTCGTACATCTTTTCATTTTGGTTTATGTCTTGAGATGCTCCAAGGAGTACTTACATTGAGAAATTACCTATAAAATTACCAAGGTAATTATTTATACTTTTAGCTATCTCGCTAATTATGTGTGTCAATCCAATACAATAAGCAACATTCATGATAAACGGAGAAAAGACTGAAGTTGTCAAGGATTTCATTTTAGTTGGATCCACAATCAACACCCATGGAAGCAGCAGTCCAGAAATCAAAAGATGCAGTGCATTGGGCAAATCTGCTGCAAAAGACCTCTTCAAAGTGTTGAAAAGCAAAGGTGTCACTTTGAGGACTAAGGTGCGCCTGACCCAAGCCATGCTGTTTTCAGTTGCCTCATATGCATGTGAAAGCTGGACGATGAATAAGGAAGACCAAAGAAGAGTTGACGTCTTTGAAATTGTGGTGTTGGCGAAGAATATCGAATATACCATGGGCTGCCAAAAGCACAAACAAGTCTGTCTTGGAAAAAGTACAACCAGAGTGCTTCTTAGAAGCAAGGATGGCGAGACTTCATCTCACATATTTTGGACATGTTATCCCTGGAGAAGGACATCATGTTTGGTAAAGTAGAGGGTCAGCGAAAAAAAGGAAGACCTTCAATGAGATGGACTGACACAGTGGCTGCAACAATGGGCTTAAAGCATAACAACAATCGTGAGGATGGCGCGGGACAGTGTTTTGTTCTGCGATTACGTAGGGTCACTCTGAGTGGGAACTGACTTGATGGCACATAACAACAACAACACAATTTAGAATATCAGCCCTGGAAATAAAGACAACTTTTGTTTAACTCATTTTCTATGGCAGTATTTTTCCAGGGGCATCAGTGAGGCCCCACCTGTCCCTCACTGGAATGAATGAGAAGAAACTATGTAGCATTAGTATGTGTGGAGCATATACTTTCTACAAAGCACTGTGGTAGCTGTGGTATATATGAAACAAAGCCAGTAACTAAACACCTGCTCTCCAGCTGCAGCGGGAGGTGGTGGTGAAGACTCTGGGTTGGAATCCGTCTCCACCACTGACTAGCTCGCTCTATGCTTCAGGCTCCTCCTGGCCTGTGGAATGGAGGTGATAAAGACACCTACTCATAATGTCGCCATGTGGAATAAGCACACCATTTATTAGGTATACAAAACCTTTAGGACAATTCCTGATATATACAAGCGATGCTTGTTATTGATGTTTCTTTATCGATGTGTTTTTCCGATGGTGAGACAGACACATACATAAACTTATATAAAAATAGCCTTTGAGCTTGAGTACTCTCATCTCACCCCCTTCAACACTTCATGGAAGTGTATGAGCACCTTTGGGAGCCAGTTCTGTGGTCACACACTCGACCTGCAAAGGACGATCAGCAATGAGGCATTGTATCCTAGACTCACAGTTCCCAGAACCAACCATACAGCAGCACACAAACACGTGGATCAGGCTTGGGCACGGATGGGGTGCTGAAGGGGAGACTGAGATTCCTCTCTGTAATCCAACCCCGTGCCATTGCTGACTTACTCACACCCACTCTTCATCCCTCAGGAATCATCTGAGTCTGGCAACACCGTAAAAACAGCACTGGTCACTGCCTCCCCCAGGGCTCCCTCACTGCATGTCCCTTTCCAGGTAAGCCAGAGGCAATTTCCCGTAAGCTTATCTACCCCTGACTAATCTAAGAAGCACCACCCAAATGCCTACAGCAATCCACCTGGGGTGTAATCCTGGCCTAAACTGCCTTCCTCCCACACAAAGGGCCAGGGTCACCCAGTTGGCCCAGACAGGTCTATCAACCCTACTGAATAAAGGAAGGACCTACGGGGTCTGAAAAGACCTGGGAGAAGAGACCCTGACAACTAACTGTATCATAGAATACCTGCTGGCAACAAACTGGCTCCTTTGTACACAAACACAGCGTTACACACTTACACTGTCACTGAACCTGTAGACATCTTTGTACCAAAAGGACAGAACAAATGCAGATATAGATACAATTAAAACGAGCCATATACCTATCATCAGCTGTCCATTATTTTAGAATTTATGATTTTTTTAAAAACATTTCATTGTGGTAATACATATATAACAAAACGTGTCATTTCAACCTTTTCTGAGTGTACAGGTCAGTGACATTAATTGCATTCACCGTGTTGGGCTACCATCACCACTACCCATTTCCAAACGTCCTACATCGCCCGAAGCAGAAACTGAGCGCAACTTACACAATAACTCCCCATCTCCGCCCCCTCCCAGCCCCTGTATCCCTGATAAACTTTGGTCTCTAGGCACGCACCTCTCCTAGATATTCCATGTAAGTGAGACCATGCCGTATTTGTCTTTTTGTGTCCAACATATGTCACTCAGCATAATCTTCTCAAGGTCTGTCCAGGTTATAGCATGGATCAGGGGTATGCAGCCATTTCTGTTTATGATCGAATAATAGAATGTCCGTATCTTAGTTGGTATTTCTTTCACATATTAAAGTCATCCAGAAAAAGAATTTTCTTTTCTATGAGGCTAACCAGTAAAACACTAATGCATGTCATTGCTTGTCCGCCACAGGTAAGCAGAAGGATTACAGAGAATTATGAAAGAATCGAGAGAGAGTAAATTAATGGGATTCCTGGAAATGTCTGCTCCTTGGAGCACCTGGCTGGCTGGCTGACAGAGGACTGAGTTAGGGGGAACCCTGTTAGGGAATTCCCAAGGTAAACAGATGCACTGTTCCAGGTTTATATCAGCAAATTAGTGAGCAAACGGGGGAAAATGATCAATCATGATCCCTTCCCCAGTATGTGTCACCATACCACCTGTCTCAGAAACCTTACAATGGCTATACTAAGCTTTGCTTTATCAAGATCTGTAAACCCAGAGAAAAGCTTCCAAACCACTATAAATGTTTCTCCCACGTGAATCGATTTTTTGGCTACTCCAAGTTTAAGTAAGGCATCTGTTCTATCATAGTTAACATACAACACCTGCAGGTAAAAATTCCTCTAAGTCAGTATGCTTCTAGATGGAGGGATACTAAAGAACTTCGCCACAAGGGAAGAGAATAAAAAACCAAACAAAGACTCCAATAGAAAAGTTACAAGCACCTGAATTTCATCTACTTAGTGTAGGTACTAAGGCTCCTGGGGGTGCAAACAGTTTGCCCTTGACTTCTAACCTAAAGGGTGATGCTCCAAACCCTCCCGGCAGTGCCACAAAGGAAAGGCCTGGCATTCTGCTTCCTTAAAGACTGCAGCCAAGAAAACCTCATGGAGCAGCTCTCCTCTGTAACACCTAGGGTCACCATGAATCAGAATCCACTAGATGGCAACGGGTTTTTAGTATAGGTACTGTTATCCATAAATAATTATCTGGAAAAAGCCAACAGCTTAGACATTTTACCTGTTAGAAGGTAACTGGAAAAAACAATGTTTTCCTTGAACTTAATGTAAGCGCTGTCCTGCCGGGGCCCGGAAGGTGAGTCCGGCAGCTTGCCTGTCCATCACCAGGTACTACAGGGCAAGCAGCTTTGAGCCCGTTCTTCCCTTTTCCTCAACTAAACCTCACCTGTTTCACCAATCTCGGCCTGCCTGTGTGCACACAGGTACTCAGCAGTCTCTTTCAAAAGAAGATTTGGAAAAAAAGGGTTGGAAATGCCAGCCTGGGGCTTTTCTCAGAGCCACTGGGAGGACACACAATTAGTCTGTCCCTGCACCTATTGCTGTTATTGTTAGCTGCTGTCAAGTCGATCCCGACCCATGGCGACCCCAGGTGTGCAGGGCAGACCTGTGCTCCATAGGGTTTTCAAGGTTGTGACCGTTCGGAAGCAGATTGCCAGGCCTTTCTTTCGAGGCGCCTCTGGGTGAGTTCGAACTGTCAACCTTTGGGCTACAGTGCTTAACTTGGGGATCCCCACACCTACATGTCTCCCAATGTCACCCCCTCTTTAGTGGAAGATATCAGTGGCACAAACCACGCTGGTGTGAATGTTAAGAAATTGCTCTAAGATGAGGGAGAAACACAGGGGAAAACCCTACTATTCCATGCTGTCCTCCGCTTTCCTAGAAAAGGGAAATATTTCTCACACAAAGAAGGTTCTACCACTCAGAATGAATACACAGTATCGTCCAAGCTGACACAAACCCCTACCCTTTCTCAACAATATCTGAAATTCCTACTTTATCACCTTTGCTTTCAACTGAAAAACAGTGTAGGTGTTACGTGAGGGGTAAACTCGGACTCAGATGGGGTCCAGGATTTAGAGGAAATGTATAATTTATTTTGCTTGATCATTCTTTATACTTTATATCACAATAATGCACATTCTCGTTTCTGTTTGTGAAACATCTCCTTTCTTACACTTTTCAATGATGTGATGATGATGATAATATAAACGTAGACATTAACACTGCATTCAGTGATTAACATGTATGCTTTAATTCTCACTGTACCTCTATGAAACAGGTCCTCTCATTATTATGAATACCATTTAATAGTTGGGAAAATTGAAGCTTATGGACATACACCGATCCTGAACTTGGATTTTAGTCCAGGAATCCAACGTTAGGCCGTTCTAACTGACCTCTACCATTCACATAACAACTGTCCGATAAATGCGTATAAGCTCTCAGGAACACTGATGTTTTCTGCTTCTTGCCTGCTTGAAGTTTGGAGAAAATATTTTATTCACCTCCCAGTTTATTTTACCAATCTAAATTAATTATGCAGGACCCTCTTTAAAGTGAAATGACAGCTATTTGAGTGTCTGATCAGAAATAAGAATTGGCTCAAATGTATGATCAAAGTTGGATCTATATCAAAAAAAGCTTAATCCTCAAAAAAAAAAACTTGTACTTCCATTTTATAAGGCTTATTCACCCTCTTGAAATTCCATAAAATGATAAGAAAATTAAATGTTATAAACCAACAAGGACCAAAATATATATGTGTGTGCATGTGTGTGTGTGCGTGCGTGTACGACTCGGGTAGACATGAGACTAGCAGATGTTTTTGATAGGTAAAAAGTAGACAGGTGAGTGTGAGAACGTTCCAGTCATCCAGGTACTACAATGACTGTCAAGCTGAAGGGGGTGGAGGGCAGTCCCTTCTCCCTAAAGAGCCCACAGGGAAGGAAGCTTGACTTGGGAAGCTGATTTTTGGGGTGGGGAGGTGTCTTAGTCATCTAGCGCTGCTATAACAGAAATACCACAAGTGGATGGTTTTAACAAAGAGAGGTTTATTTCCTTACAGTAAAGTAGGCTAAAAGTCCAAATTCAGGGCATCAGCTCCAGGGGAAGGCTTTCTCTCTTTGTTGGCCTTCTCGTCAATGTTCCCCGGAACTAGGAGCTTCTCATCTGGTCTTTGGTCATTAGCGTTCAATGCATCAAATCTATTCTTGAGATGGACTCTAAATTCAGGTAGGATATACTCAGTGTTGTATTTTGACTCCTGTGGACTTGTTTTAACTTTCTTCAGATTGAAGTTGAACTTGCATATGAGCAATTGATGGTCTGTTCCATAGTCATCCCCTAACCTTGTTGTGATAGATGATATTGAGCTTCTCCATGGTCTCTTTCCACAAATGTAGTGGATTTGATTCCTGTGTATTCTGTCAGGTGAGGTCCACGTGTCTAGTCACTGTATATTGTTGAAAAAAAGTATTTGCAATGAATAAGTCATTGGTCTTGCAAAATTCTATCATGGGCTCTCCGGTCACCAAGGCCATATTTTCCATCTACTAACCCTTCTTCTTTGTTTCCAACTTTCATATTCTAATCAATAGTAATTATTAATGCACCTTGATTGTAAGTTTGATCAATTTCAGACTGCAGAAGTTGGAAAAATCTTCAGTTTCTTCATCTGTGGCATTAGCGGTTGGTGTGTAAATTTGAATAATAGTCGTATTAACTGGTCTTCCTTGTAGGTATATGGATATTATCCTATCACTGACAGCGTTGTACATCAGGATGGATCTTCAAAAGGTTCTTTTTGATGATAAATGTGATGTCATGCCTCTTCATCATTCCCAGCATGGTAGACCATACGATTGTCCAATTCAAAATGCCCAATACCAGTCCATTTCAGTTCATTAATGCCTGGATATCAATCTTTATGCACTCCATTTCATTTTTGATGACTTCCAATTTTTCTACATTCATACTTCGTATATTCCACATTCTGATTATTAGTGAATGTTTATAGCTGTTTCTTCTTATTTTGAGTTGTGCCACATTGGCAAACGGAAGTCCTGAAAGCTTTACTCCATTCACCTCATTAAGGTCAGCTCTACTTTGAGAAGGCAGCTTTCTGAGTGCTTCCAACATAAGGGGCTCGTCTTCCAGCACTATATCAGACAATGTTCCACCTCTGTTCATAAGGTTTTCACTAGCCAATTTTTTTTTAATAAGTAGATCATCAGGCCCTTCTTCCTAGTCCATGTTAATCTGGAAGCTCTGCTAAAACCTGTTCATCAGGGGTGACCCTGCTGGTTTTTGAAACACCAGCGGCAGAACTTCCAGCATCACAGCAACACGCAAGCCACCACAGCGCGACAAACTGACAGGCAAGTGGTGGTATAATTCCGTTGATAAGTACTCATTGTTTTTATGACTCAGAAAATGCCAAAAACACCCACCTCCTTCAGCTTGGCTTTGCTTCGCATCCCGTGACACGCTGGATATCTTCCATGAGTGATTAAATGTTTCAAGCTCCGCGTCTTGTGCTCCGCTGAGCTTTATACTTCAATAAGCAGACATAGTCTCGGCATGGTGCTAGTTGTAAGAAACAGAGTGAATTCAGAATGGTGTTAACTCTGCTAAGTATTCTGAGAAGAGGCACCCACAATTCACTTTACACTTCCTATTTGCACTGTTTATTTACTTTTTTCCCAATATACTTCCTTAGATATTTTTCTTTGAGAATTTCAAAGATTCCTGGGTGTTCCTTTCTCAGTAGGAGACTCTGGATGCTCAGATTCCGTATACTCAGAAAGCCAAAGCTATCAAATCCATTACAACCAACAAGTAGGAAGAGATCTTTAGGATAGAAATACTCTAATTCACTGATACTTTTTATGATACTAGAAAACCCGCGTGTGAAGGCATGGGGAATAACACCAGATAGCGTAACTCTTCCCAGGAAGATACTTCCCCCTTCACCATGCATGAAATGCAACCTCAGAAATGAAAACAAAGCTATTTTCCAAATGGTATACTGTGTTTTTTATCCAGAATGTCTAGGGTCAGAATTTTTCAAAGGCAATTCAAGTTATTAAAAAAAAAAAAAAATCAGAGGAAATAAGAAACTGACCAATTTAATGCCTTATCACTGAACAATGAGAAATTAACAATAGGTATAAAGTGTGAGACTAATTATCTGATAGACTGGTTTCATTGATATCATACTCAAAGATGAATCCACATTACATAAAAGCCTGAATTTTAGAAATTATAGGGTAGTAAGAGATCACGTAACTCAAACTCTTTCTGCGTGTAATAAATCATACCTCGGTGAGGAAAGGTGGCCCAAAGCCTCCAGTGAGCCGATTTGCATCAGAAGTGGGTTTAGAAGTAGCCAGATGATTTGCACTTTAATGGCCTTTCCACTATGCTCCTTAAATGATATACAGGAAACCACACGGAAAGCTTTAAATAGCCTACGTACATCTGGCTTACCTTTTTGTAAATTATTAATAGGGTTAACACTGGCTGGATGAACACATTTTAGCAAGTCACAGCTACACAAAAGTAATCCATCCATCCGTGTGCGCTACTGGTGCCCTCCTTAAAATTGACATGCTTGGGTGGCACGGGGCCCTGGTGGTGCAGTGGTTAAGCGTTTGGCTGCTAACCAAAAGGTCAGCAGTTTGAATCCAGCAGCGGCTCCTTGGAAACCTGTGGGGCGGTTCTCCTCGGTTCTGTAGGGTCACTAGGAGTCGGAATCGGCTCGCAGGCAACAGGTTATTTTGGTTTTTGAGTGGCATAAGGTTTTCACAACTCCAGAAAAAAGCACCAGCCTGTCCCGCCTCACCCCTCCCCATGGTTCCCACGGCACTAAATAATCAGTAAATTCAGTGAAAACACCACCCACGAACAAAATGCCATCATGGCACTGGGGCATTTCAGAAAAATAGAAGGGATTTTTTGAAGAAATTTATTGGTGAAGACAAAAATCATATTTTCAAACACCAAAAAGAGAATCCTATTTTTGGAGTTAAATCTCAAAGATTTTTATACAGCTGTTTCAAATTCTTCATGTATGCCTTGCCACAAGTACTTTAAATATATGCTTTCTTCTGAGTCCATCTGACTAGAGGAAGTATCTTGCAGATTTTAATCACACCTCCTGGCCGGCTGGTTCTGAAAACATCTTGGTGTAGCTCACACCAGTGAGAACAGACAGCTTCGTTTATCTAAGCTGCACATGAGGTGGAGCGGGAATAACCACTTTGGGTTTATTGGGTAAATTATTCGGTTTACGGAACGCTGTGTATTTCCACAGTGAAGTGGGTTTCAAAATCCTTAAATGCTATTTATCCATTACATTCTTTTTAATTACTAGATGGAGGTAACTAAAAAGCAATTCTATGCACCCGGAAGGCTAACTTCGCTATTGTATTAGGAGCGGGGTAGCCTAATGAACCCAGAAGGAGCCCTGGCGGCGAGATGGTTAAGCACTTGACTGCTAACCTAGTTAGGCAGTAGACCTGGTGATCTGCTGCCTTAAAGATTACAGCCCAGGAAACCCTATGGGGCCGTTCTCCTCTGTCCTATACAGCCGCTGTGTGTCAGAATCGACTCGACAGCAAATAACAGTAAATTCAGACAGAATTTCCAAAAAACGTCAGAAATGTCTACCACGTTTTCAAGCAAACGTCCTTCTCAAAAGCTAAATGGCTCAGGAGAACACTCCGAATGTGGACACCTGCCCCTCTCCAGCCACCCCACGCAGGACACATTTGCCCTTCCTGCTCTCCAAGTAAGGGTGCCACCTCCTCACTCTTGCACCGGTCTTCCTTGATTTTCTCACAGTGAGGGGCACACAGGGTTGTGTCTGGGGGGGGGGGAACAGGACACTGCCTGCACCCAGGTGCACCCCCTCAGACTCTGCCTGGCACTCACTCAGCTACCTTTATTCCATGCATTGCTCTGGCAATTAGCATCAGCCAGGTGTAACCTGACACCCCTAACCTCAGCTGCCCAGGGATCTCAACTTTTGCATTAAACCTTCTCTGACACCTGCAGAGGCCCACCTGGGAAAGGCCACACACAGCTCCTTTACTAACAGCAGGCCAACCTGGGCGGATTAACCAGTGAGCAAGGTATGCAAGGGCTGTACTGTGTTCACTGCTGATCTGTGGGGAGCAATTTCACATGGGCTTCACCATGCCATTGACGTGGTGGGGAACAGGTGAAATGGTGCCCTGCAGGCGGTGGGAGGGCACAATTGGGCCCACGCATAGCTTGCTTAAGAGGTAATCCGGCCATGATGCCAGCCCCATGGGGTTATCACCCCATGGGGCAAACCTCCATCGCTGAGAGCCAGCAGACAGACCCCCTCCCCTCCCCTGGGACAATTCTAAGGCACATTGATTTTACACAGCTCCAGGCAGGATGCAGCGAGCACAGGCCCAGGATCTGGATCCCCCTACCTCTCTGTTTCATTTTCCTCTGCGCTCTACTTCCTCTCCCTGAGATTTCTCCCCAAAATAAAATTAATTCTGTAAACCCTTATCTTAGGGTCTGAACTTTTGCAAGGAGATGGTCCTTATAAAGCTTTAACATGTTAAAACAAAAATCATATTAAGACAATAATAGAATTAAAGTTTACTTAATATATGATTTTCAAACTGGGGTAACATTTCAACAAGGGAGTCAAAAATGTTCTAAAGAGGAAAGAACTTCCAAAGATTCTTACATGCCACCTTATCGACATTGCCATGGCAAGAGGGCCAGAACAGTGTTTCTATAATAACCATTTACTCAAACACACAGCTTCTAGTCTGAATAGGTAATTCTTCAAAAGAGCACAATGACTCAGGCAAAAATGATCTTTACTAATTTATCTAGACCACTGTTTGACTCAAATTGCCTTTAGGAAACCAGTTCTCTCAAGGCCCAAGGTCCAAAGATGGCCTGGGTGGGTCACCCCAACCTCCATGGGAACCCAGAAGTGTGGATTCCACAAGAATTAAAACTCTGTTTCTCAAAAATCTCATCCATTTATTTGACAAATATTCGTATGACACTTGTGTGCACCTGGTACTATTCTAAGAGTTATATATACAATATTAACTCATTTAAGTCCTCATAAACACCCTGTGAGGTGGGTACTATTATTATCGCCATGTTAGCCAGGAGGAAACAGCACAGAGAGCTAAGTGACTTGCCCAAGGTCACGTCCAGACTAACTGACCCAGGCAGTCTTGCTCTAGAACTCACGGTCTCCACAAACGGAACAAAGAGGCTAACACAGCTATTGTAATCCATTATGGCAATCCTTCTGTAACAGCCTTACTCCCTCAAGTATGTGTCCATTCTCAAATTTGGGAACAATCTTCTATTACGTCTGAAATTCTTTGCATGGTAATCTCAGATCAACAACCAAAAGATCATTGTGACCCTAAGACTCCCCAGCACGTTCTCTCCTTTTCAAAATGGGCAACTGAGAGCTTGAACATGTAAGTTTTCTTTTTCTTCTTGGCCTTCTCCCTTTTCATATACCTTTGTTAATGGCTTTGTTTTATGACTTAGGATCCCCCACAGGAAGATCAGATCCCAGATGTCAGAGACTTACATCTTTAGCCTGATAAGGAAATACCCGGTTCCTTCTCTCTTTAGTATGATAAAGAGTCTCTTGTAATTATCTTGGAGTGAATAAGAACACTTTTAACCTTTGTAAAAATCATATATAAGCTCTGTTGTAAAAATGCCTTTTGGGACTCCCTAAGGACAGCCTGAGTTGCTGTTGGGTCCCCGGCGGTGTACACTTCCTGAATTAAAACTTTCTCTTTCTGCCTTGGAGTATGTTTCATTGGCTCGACTGCTCCAGGGCACGGACCCTATTCAGGTAACATCATGTCCTGATGCGCGAGAGCTTCTCACATCTCCATAGTGACATGTTTGTGGAGGTCCCGTTGGCCAAAGCAAGTCACAGGGCCAAGTATATCACAGGGCCAAGCACAGAGGCATTGTGGGAGGGAATATGTAGGAACCAGGAGGTACGATGTATTTTCTAAAGTAATTTATCTGAAGGTAAAAATGTAAACAGTTGTATGGAAATACAACAAGAAGTGATGGCAATGGAGAAAAGGATAATGTGGAATAATGCTGCTAGCTGTTGACACCATGATCAATATAGGTAGAGGAACAGAAAATGCAAACAACCAACTCAAAAATTCTTTGGAAACTATTTTGGTATGTTAATACACTGAGAATTGTCTATAATGGTTAATAATTAGATGGCCAGGATGGCCAAGCTTTATTTTTAACGTCCTTGGCAATTGGGCCAAGAATAATGAATAGACTAACCTGAAGGTGCTTTCAAGGATACCAGGGGGCTCAATGTTTAAACACTCTGCTGCTAACCAGAAGGTCGGCAGTCCAAACTCACCAGCAGCGCCGTGGGAGAAAAGACCCGGCGATCTGCTCCCATAAGGAAACCCTATGGGGCAATTCTACTCTGTCACAGGGGGTTACTATGAGTTGGAATCAACTCGACAGCACCCAACAACAGAGATGCTGCCAATGGTAATTTGGTACCTCCTCCCTGTTCTAGAGGAGGTGACTCGAACTCCCCTTAGCAAGAAAGCACTTCTAGTTTTGAAATCCTCATTTAACACATCTGCACTTATTCACTTTTATGTAGGTCCCTCGTAGAAACAGGAGACATAAGACTCTACTAATACTTTGAAACACTCAAATATAAAGCACAACCCAACAGTACTGAAGTGAACTGCATCATTACCTTTCATGAGCGGTATAGGCCACTTGAGTGCATTTTTTGCAGGGCGCAGGGTTACGCTCATGTAAAAAGGAAAATCATTATAAGACTGAGTGGTCTCAACGCCTTCCGAGTAGACATTTAATATTTTTGCTCACTTCTGTCAGCATTCTCAGAAAACACATTAAGTTCAAAATTTTCAGCTCTTTTTAAGTTACCTGAAAAGAAGAGAATGCATTTTCTTGTTCTAGGAAAAAAAAAAAAACACAAAAAACTGCAGAAAGCCTGTACATAATTTAAAAACAGCTTTTACATTTATAACTCAGGCTCTGTAAGTGTTGATTACTCGGGAAGAAATAAACGCTTACCTAAGTGTGAAAGCTACAGGAGAAACACCACAATCCTATTGTGAAAGTGTTCCTTTAGTACAAGGCTGACTCCTATTTGTATTTTTGGAAGGTATTCAAATCCCCAGATGGAACCCAAATTACAGTCACAAATGCCTACAGAAGGACCCAAATAATTCTTAGAAGATTTTATTCCTAACCTCTCGGTCACACAGAGTTGAAGGGTCAGGGGGAGGCGTGTTTGGTGAGGACATAATGTTCAGAAAATGCTCAACATCAGTATTAGCGTTTCTCCAGACACAGGAGACTTGAAAATGGATGCCCCCTTTTTCCATCTTCCATACAAAAAAAAAAAAAAGAATCCACTCCTGTTGATTCCGACTCATAGTGACCTACAGGACAGAGTAGAACGTTCCCACGGGGTTTCCAAGACTGTAATCTTTAGGGAAGCAGACCGTGCCACATCTTTCTCCTGAGGAGTTGCTGGTGGGTAAGAATCGCAGACCTTTTGGTTAGCAGTCGAGCATTTTAGCCACTGTGCCACCAGGACTCCTCCATCTTCCATAGCCACTGAAAATGAAACTAGCTTTCCTTCTGTGTCTAAATTCCCTAGAGAGTACGGGAAGGAGAAGAGGAGGAACTTGCCATCGTAGGTCAGACATCCTAAAAGCACAAATTCTCTTTTGGGTCCCATCTCCAACACAAGCAGAGCCACTCCTCCCTGGAATTAAAATCTGGCTTCAGGTGCTCCCCCAGGCGGAGAATACAAATGGGGCCCAAGCCCTTTCTCCCACCCCCCTTTCCACTAACTCCCTCCATTGTTGTTTGTGCCATCCAGTAGGTTCCGACTCACAGCAACCCTACAGAACAGAGTAGAACTGTCCCATGGGATTTCTATACTATAATCTTTACAGAAGCAGGTTGCCAGGTCTTTCTCCCCCAGAGCCCCTGGGTGGGTTTGAAACTCCACCTTTCAGTTAGCAGCCAAGCGCTTAAACCCCTCCATACACAGACCTAATTGATCTCTCAAGCATTCACACAACTACCCGGCTGGTTGGTCAAAGCTACAATTACACCCTCCCCACTCCCAAAGAAAAAAAACCAACCCTTTCCAATCATCCAAAAAAAAAAAAAACAATTCATTGCCATCCAGTCAATTCTGACTCATAGCGACCCTGTATCCCTGGGAGAACCTAATTTTCCCGGACCCTCTAATTTACCAAGCATGATGCTATTTTCTAGCAATTGTCCAAAGGAAGCAAGCCACAGTCTGGCCATCCCAGGCTGCAAGGAGCGTTCTGGCTGGTACTTCCCTTTGGAGGGCAACAGACCCCCATTAGAGCGCCAATCACTCCCTGTGCAGCGGCAGGCACAAGCTAATCCCTGCTCGGAGGGGGCTGATGCTGGCGCTCAGCATGTGGTTCTGGCGGGAAGCCTCTGATTATCAGTGATGGTTTGGGGGAGTCTGCTCTGCTCTGCGCAAGCCTCCCCCCGGTGTCTCCAGGCTTATCCTGGCTGGTGTCCCAACCCCCGCAACATGGACGGTGACTAGTGCAGAGGAAGAGCTAAGCGTTTCCTTTGAGCAGCGGGAGTAAGATCGATGGTTGAGAATTCTCAAGAGACAGTCGGGTCACAGAGAAGGAGTAAACTAATAAATGCACTGGGAAAACAAACACTGAAGCTAGGGGGGGAAATTAAACATTTTCAGTGTCTTTTTTAGGAGCAGTATGAACCAATATGAGTTTCTATTTGTGGTTCTGTTATGCTACCCTAATGTTAAAGTGCTTGATGCTGTGGAAAATTTAAGAAAGGGTCATTTCAGCTCTACTAGGGCCACAAACAGAAACACACATTATATTGGTTCATACTGCATTACATTATGACATATTGCATCGGGCGAATCTGCTGCAAAAGACATCTTTAAAGTGTGGAAAAGCAAAGATGTCCCTTTGAGGACTAAGGTGTGCCTGACCCAAACCATGGTGTTTTCAATTGCCTGATATGAATGGGAAAGCTGGACAATGAATAAGGAAGACAGAAGAAGAACTGACGCCTTTGAATTATAGTGTTAGGGAAGAATAGTGAATGTACCATGGACTGCCAGAGGAACAAACAAATCTGCCTTGGAAGAAGTACAGCCAGAATGCTCCTCAGAAGCGAAGATGGTGAGACCATTAATTGGACGTGTTGTCAGGGAGAAGCAGGACCGGGCAGTGTTTCATTCTGTTGTAGACAAGGTCGCTGTGAGCTGGGACTGATTAGATGTCACTTAACAACGACAACATTGGCATAAATATCTGACAATGAAACTGGATAAGATTTAAAACATATATTCGGGATTGGACATCCACACTCAATTGTTCATACCATTTATGGCATAATATTCTCGGGAAGACTCCTAAAACAGAACAAAGCCATGTAAACTGAAGTCTTAGTTACTTTAATCCACCTGATGGATAATTTTCACAGGTAGATTTTCAAGTATGCCTCTGTTTGATCATTTTTATATGTTTTAGGAAAAGCTGAAACATTATTTAAATTTCCACATCCCCTCGGCCCCTAATCAGGGTCTCCTCTTTGCCTTTACCGTACCATCAATTAAAGATGTTCAGGTCACATTAATGACACATTTCTCAGCCACATCAAAGGCTTCCTACTAAGGGCACTCTCTGCCCTTAAATCCTGCCTGGAAGCTGTAGTGAATTTTTAATCATAACAGGGCCTTTTGTGAATATCATTCTGGTCATGTCTTGTCTTCACTATTTTAGTGTGTATGTGTAAGTATAAGGATAATTTGATCTTTTAATAGCAAGGAGATACAGCAGATTTGCCAAAGAGATACTAAACACTCGTAAGACTATCGAGACTGCTCATATTTGTAAATGAAATTCTGGTAAATTCTATGTGGTTCATAAATATTTTAAATTGGGAGGCTATTTACCATTTGTGGTTTTAGACATTTTAAATCAACTTTTTTTTTACTTTAAATTTTTACAAGCAATTTAATTTTTTTCATAATTATTCATGCACACTTTTTTTAAGTCATAGTTGACTATAAACTTACACACAAACAAAAATAAACATTAGTTCTCCACACCTTCTCCTTTGTCCCATTTTGTTATCCAGAGGCAAACCCTTTATCTGTCGTCTTCTTTCCTGGCTTGAAGCCCTCGTGGCGCAGTGGTTAAGAGCTCAGCTGCTAACCAAAAGGTCAGCAGTTTAACTCTATCAGCTGCTCCCTGGAAACCCTATGGGGCTCTACTCTGTCCTACAGGGTCGCTATGGGTCGGAATCGACTTGACGGCAAAGGGTTTGGTTTTGGTCTTTCCTGGTATATGCCCCTCTTAAAATGGAATACACGCTCAAATCTGAGAAAGTGTGTAGATTTTTGGTAATCTGCATGATTGAGTGTTCTTAATACGCCCTCACATCCGGGGCGGATTAACCAGTAAGCACAGTATGCACTGGCTTGCTCTGAGCAAGGTACGCACGGTCTTAATTGTATTTCTGCTACTCTGTGGTGAGAATTTCACATGGGCTTCACCACACCTTTGGCGTGGTGGGGACAGGTGAGATTGTGCATGCAGATTGGTGGGAAGGCACAGCTGGGCCCGAGCACAGCGTCCTTATTGGGTAATCCTGCCTGCTCACATCTGATTAATAATGTGATTGAAATAATTTTCCGCCAAACTTTGGAAAGCTTTGCCCCACTTGCTTCTACTTTCTAGAATGGCTGTTACTCAATCCCATATAATTCATACGCAGCTTTTTATTTCTGGGAACTTTTCTGGGTCTTCTCTTAATTTCCCAGTGTTGTAAAATTTTACAATAATATTTTTTAATCTGGAGACTCGTGTCTTTGGGCTGGGGGACATCTTCTCTATTATATTTTTGATAATGTCTCGCCACCATTTTCTCTGCTCCCTACTTCTGAGAGTTTAATTACTTGGATTTTGGACCTTGTGGGCTGACACTCCAAGTTTCTTATCTTTTCCCCACACGGTCCATCTCTTGATCTTTTTGATCTACTACTTTTTAGGAGACTGACTCAATTTATTTTTTCTTAACATGTGTTTTATTATTGTAAAAAGGAGAATTCTGGGTTCATGAATACCATAGCATATCAACTACTGAAGGATAAATGTGGTTTCTTTGAGGCTTTATTCTGCTGATTTGTGTGCACGTGTGTGTGTGTGTGTGTGTGTGTGTTTTAAGTTCCTTCTGTTTATTATTTCCATCTTTCCTTTTATGTCTGAGTATTTCTTCAGATGCCTGTGGATACTTGGGCTTTTTCTGTTCCTGTTTAAGACAAGGCATGAATTAGCTAAATGCAAACTTTGCGATACACAAGAGGGTCCTGTCCACTTTACAGTTTCACCCTCAGGCAATGAGTTAGCTAAAAGACCCCCAAAGTCTCCAGTTACATATCTTTTCTCCAGGGGATATCTGTGCACCCTGACCATGTCCCACTGTGCTTCCGCAGACAAGGGGGTGAGCATTCTTGCCATCCAGTGTGCTTACTTCCTCTGAATCTTTTTATTTTCTTCCCCTCAATTTGCCCACGTCTTTACCTCTGTCCCATAGCCTCACAGTTTCCTCCAATAATATGCACCTGCCTCCTGAAAACCATAAGAAGGGTCCACTGGAGGAACCAGGTTTGCTCTGAGAAGTGCAGGCTGGGAAAAGCCCCCTCGACCTAGCACTGCCTTCAAAGAGCCTTCTTCCAGCACCTCCATCTTGAGCTTGTCTTCATCTGGAGGGACCTCAGGTGGAGCTTCTTGACTGTACGAAATTAATGACTGGTCTTCATTCACTCTCCACCTTCATTTAGGGCTGAGGGCCACCATTTCTCCTTGGTTTATCGAGAATAGCGTTTATATCCATCCTCTTTATTTCCTCTTAATTTGGGGTGATCACTGAGGGGGATGAGAATGACTTACTCCGTTCAAACTAAGATAATGAGTTCACGGCTTTTAAAATATGTGATGAATCTTCCAATAAACATTTATTTTTCCATGTAAGTGGTTAAATGGTGGTCCATACCATCACACACACACCAGAGTAGATAAATCCTCAAATGATTTTTATGAGAACATTTTTTAGTTTTTTATTTCTGTATCTGGTTTTCTCGTTTCTTTTTCTTTTTGATTCCATATAATTTCGAGTAGATCTCCTCTTCCAGAAATCACTCACAGCACACAAGGAAGCCATTCTAGAGCCAAGAATGAGAAGGAAGCAGAATCTATAAAGCTTCTGCAGTTTATCTCCAGGCGTGGTTTTCCACCCCTGTTCTGACTGAGGACAAAGATACACTGAGGGTAAAAACGCCACTGAAAGCATTAGAAATGGATCCTTACGGACGGTTCTTAATTCAGCTGACTGTGAACAGCTGCTCCTTCCACCCAGTCTCTCCTCCATCAGTGCCCTTTCTCCAGGCACAGGGAATGCAGGTCGTCCATGCAATCACCTCCATCTCTCTCTGGCTTCTCAAATGAGGACAATAACATACTTTAAAATTATGTATGGAATATTCTCTTTTAAAAAGGAGGATATAAAATAGTTAATCATGACATATACAACAATGTAAAATAACAAACATAATAGGAGTTAAAACAGAAGAGATGTATGGATTTATATTGTTGTTGGCAGGTGCTGTTGAGTCCGTTCCGACTCCCAGCAACCCTGTGTACAACAGAGGGAAACACTGCCCGGTCCTGCGCCATCCTCACAATCATTGCTACGTTACAGCCCACTGTTGCAGACACTGTCAATCCACCTCATGGAGCGTCTTCCTCTTTTTTGCTGACCCTCTACTTTACCATGCATGATGTCCTTCTCCAGGGACTGGTCCATCCTGATAACATGTCCTCCAAAGTACATGAGACAAAGTCTCACCATCCTCTTTTCCAAGGAGCACTCTGGCTGTACTTCTTCCAAGACAGACCAATTCATTCTTCTGGCGGTGCATGGTATATTCAGTGTTCTTCACCAACACCATAATTCAAAGGCATCAATTCTTCTTCAGTCTTCTTTATTCATTGCCCAGCTTTTGCATGCATGTGAGATGATTGAAAATACCATGGCTTGGGTCAAGTGCACCTTAGTCCTCAAAGTGACATCTTTGCTTTTCAACACTTTAAAGCGGTCTTTTGCAACAGATTTTCCCAATGCAATATATGTTTGATTTATAGATGTATGTAAAAAGTTACATTTTAACATTGTGTTTAGTTAAAGTAGCAAAAGCATTCCTATTTAATAATCCACCATCAGCATTATTATTTAACATTTTGCTAGAGGTGCAAGTAGGCAAAAGAAAAAAATACAGATGTACAGAGTAAAAGGATAGAGCAGAATTATAAAATTATAATGATAATGATGGTATGATTACCTATTCAGAAATCTCAAGAGAAGCAGAGATCATTGTTATACCTTATAAGAGAATTCAATATAGATGTTTAGTATAAAATTAAATATTTTTAAGTTGTCAGCTCTCTTCCATACAAATCAAAATCAATACTGCGATATAACTAAGGTAAAATACTGTCACAACATAGTTTAATTATTGTTTGGAAATTAACAAGAAATGTGTAAGATCTATGTAAAGGAACCTTAAAACTTTACTGAAGGACATAAAAAAAAATCTTGAAAAATGGACTTTTAACCTTTCTGAATAAGAAGATTCAATAATATAAAAATATCTATTATTACCAAATTGTTCTATAAATGTACACACATCCTATAAAAATATTAGAGAATTCTTTGGTTTGTTTTTGTGTTGTTATTTTTGCTTTTGCTTTGGAACGGAGTCCTGGTGGCATAGTAGTTAAGAACTTGGCTGCTAATCAAAAGGCCGGCAGTTCAAATCCACCAGCCACTCCTTGGAAACCTTATGGGGCAGATCTACTCTGTCCTAGAGGGTTGCTAGGAGTCGGAATCAACTGGACGGCAACGGGTTTTTTTGACCCAGATAAATGGATGCTAAAAGTCATATGGGAAAATTAACATAAAAAAGGGAAAAAAATGAGTAATGAGTGATAACTAACTCTATCAGATATTGTCCTGGTTTGAATTATGTCCCTGAAAAAATGTGTGTATCAATTTGGCTGGGCCATGATTTCCAGAATTGTCTGGTTGGCCTCCATTTTGGGATTGTAATTTTATGTTAAAGAGGATTATGGTGGGATTGTAACACCACCTTTACCCAGGTCACTTCTCTGATCCAATGTAAAGGGAGTTTCCCTGGGCTATGGCCTGCACCACCTTTTCTCTCTCAAGAGATAAAAGGAAAGGGAAGCGGGCAGAGAGTTGAGGACCTCATACCATCAACAAAGCAGTGCCGGGAGCAAAGCGCGTCCTTTGGACCCCGGTCCCTGCGCAGAGAAGCTCCTAGTCCTGGGGAGCACCGAAGAGAAGAAGGCCAACAGAGAGAGAAAGCCCTCCCCTGGAGCTGATGCTCTGAATCTGGATTTTTAGCCTACTCTAACTGTGAGGAAATAAATTCCTATGTGTTAAAGCCATCCACTTGTGGTATTTCTGTTGTAGCAGCACTGGATGACTAAGGCAGAAATTTAAACAAATTTTATGGATTACATCAATTTAAACAGTGTGGTGCTGGTGTCTGAATAGACAAACAGATTACACAAAATATAATGTCTCAACAATACAAATGGGCATGCTATGTCTGTTTGTAGCAGGAACTCTGAATAGCCAGGTGTGTAATTATTATGGATGAGAAAACTGATTTTCTGTGATTTGGTCCGTATCAAGAGGACAGGAAAATGCAGAGCTGGCTCTAAGTGCTAGACCTTTTAGTATCATATCTGGGCGCTTTTCCTCATATCTGCTAATTAAATAACATAACACTTAAAATGCACAGATTTATTTATTAAATAATAATAATGGCACTTAAAACCATTGAGGAACAATAGTCTTCAGTAAATGGTCTTCACACAACCGGGTCGCCATCTCAATGAAAAATAACAACAACAAAACAAAATTTAAAAAAAGTTTGAACTTTATATCACTTCTTACTCCAGAATAAATCCCAGATTTCACAAAGAGCAGAGATGGCAATAAATAAAAAGGCACAATATCTACGTTTAGGAAAAATATTTTCTCAGCCTTACCCGAAGTCCAGATGCTAAAAAAAAACAACGTAGATAAAAAGAATAAAAATGAACAATTTGTGGATGTCAACATATTGTAAGCAAAGTCAGAGAGAAATAGCAGTTTGTGATATACGTGATATATGACAAAGAACTTACTTTCTTAACATGGAAAGAGCTTCCAAAATCAGTAAGGATAAAACCAGCAACCCAGAGAGAAAATGAGTAAAGAAGGGTGTCATAGATTGAATCGTATCCCTCTGAAATTTATGTTGAAGTCCTAACCCCAGAACCTGTGAACACCACCTTCTTTGGAAATAGGGCCTCTGCAGAGGCGATCAGTTGGGTTACCATGAGGTCATCCTGGGGTAGGGTGGGTCCTAATGCCATCTGAATGCCCGTATAAGCAAGGAGAAGAAATAAGACAGAGGAGGGGGCCACGTGAAGGTGCATCCCCAAGCCAAGGAATGTCGAGAGACAAGGCAGAATCTACCCCTAAAGCCTTTGGACAGAGTGTGGTCCTGCCAACACCTTAACTTAGGACCTCTGGCCTCCAGGCTGTGAGATAAGAATGTCTGTCTACAACCACCCACTTTGTGGCCCTTGTCACGCAGCCTTAAGAGGCTAGGAGACCCAGACAAACAGGCTGCAGATAAAGAAACGCAGAGGCTTTTAAACCTCTGCCAAAATACCTCCACCAAGGAGCCCTGGTGGCGCAGTGCTTAAGCACTCTGCTGCAGACCGAAAGGTCGGTGGTTCGAACCCACCAGCTGCTCCGTGAGAGAAGGATGTGGCAGTCCCCTTCGTAAAGATTACAGCTTTGGAAACCCTATGGGGCAGTTCTACCCTGTCCTACAGGGTCGCTGTGAGTTGGAATCCGGTTTGGTTTTGTCAGTGCTCCACCACACTAACAGGAACGTAAACACTGTCCTCAGCGTTCAGATGAGTAAAAATCAAAACGTTTCCTTTGGTAAGAATATATAGAAACAGAAACGGTAATGCCTTTTTTGGTGAAAACACGAATCCCTCTAACCGATGTGGAGGACGGTTCTGAGCCTCTATGAGAACGAAGCACGCCCATACCACTGACCTTCATTTGTGAGAACGTACCCCGCAGATACACTCGCCAAGATGCACATTTTATTTATTGCAACTTTAATCATGGTACAAAATACCAGAAAAAATCTAACTGTCCATCAAAAGCAGAGTAATTGCATAATTCATAAAAGATCCATGAAATGATTCCCTATAGGGATGAGAACTAGGATTTAGGATTCAGAGGTGGGAAGGGTTTTCATGTATTCTTCTTGCAGCTGTTTGATGTTTTACTATGTGTATATTTTACCTTTTAAACACACACACGCACGCACACACATGCACACACACACATACACAATAAAAAGAGTGCTGGTCCAGGACAATGATCCACAGGGAAATGAGGACTGGAAAGTACAGTAAGCCAAGGGCGTAGGTGACTTGGAAATTGTGTGGCAATGTATCCCAGGACATCTATATATTCACAGAGGTGTGACACAAGTATGTCTTTAGCGGGATGATATGTGCATGGCCATTTTACACGTCAGTGGTCACAAAACACAATTTTTAGAAAGTTTCTAAAAGAAGCTCAACTATTTGTTACTGAGGCCCTTCAGGTGGAGTAGACTGTATGGAATACACTTAATATCCTCACAGTAGAAAGAGATACAATTCACAGAAATGTACAGATCTTTGTTTAAAATAATATTCTTTATCATTCCAAAGTTTATTTCAAAACTTAAAAAGCATTTTTTCTAGCGGATCGATAGGAGGTTTCTGGCTTTCTGACAGCGTGGTTCTGGCTTAAGTTAGGAGTGCAGTGTAACGTGTGCAGATGCAGGAAGAACGGCATGGCATCCAGACAAGCAGCCACTAGTGTTACCCTTCTTCACTGAAGGACTGAGCAGCAGTCAGCTGGATATCGTCCTGCCTGACCATTACATGGAATACAGAAACTCCCTGTTCCGGGAAAAGCATTGCTCCACAAAGCAGCCAAATGGTGGTGGGGGATGGCTCCCTTACAGTAACTGAGGAGCAAGGAGGACACTGACCACGGAAAGGCCAGGTCCTCGTCATCTGTACATGGCAGGTCCACACGGGTGACAAAGCTCTCCGACACACATGGACATACTATTTCTGACTGGGCTTGGCAAAGCAAGCGGTCAGCGAGAAAGAAGAAGACCCTCCATGAGACGGATTGACACAGTGGCTGCAACAATGGGGTCAAGCATAACGACTGTGAGCATGGCGCAGGACCCGGAAGTGTTTCGTTCTGTGGCGCATGGGGTCACTATGAGTCGTAACCAACTTGACGGCACCTAACACCAATAACGTGTCTGACTGGAGCAGCTACTCTGAGTAGCAGAGAGCCTCTATTAAATATTTAAAAAACTGATTTTGTGTGATTTGGTCAATGTCAAGGGGACAGGACAATGGCAGAGCTGGACTGACGCTCTAGACCTTTCAGGATCATATCTGGGCTCTTTTCCTCATATCTACTAATCTGTTAGCCTCGTATGTATCTTCTAGGGATTTTTGGGGGGAGGCTATATTTTTGTTTTTGGGTTTTTTTTTCCTACTTCAAATCTAATTATTTCATACATGCTTTCTAGGAATCTATTTTCTTACACAGCTAGATAGGGGTATGGGGTAAGGGAGAACATGCACACACACACATGCACACATGAAATCACACAGGTGGGGAAGGACAGAGCATATCTGATTGTTGCTGGGAGAAAAGGAAGCCATTTAGAATGCAATACATCCATGTCCCAGGGAAGACTAAGACAGGATTCAGAGAAGAAATGGAAGGTTCAGCCTTTGGTGGAGGAAAAACCTTCCTCACTTCCAGTAGTAGGTGAGGGACCTTCCTCACTTCCTTTGGTAGGTGAGGGGCTTTCTTCACTTCTAGTAAGAGAGAAAAGAAGATGGGTGGAAAGTAGTGGTGGGTGCTTGCTCTGCTTTCTGGGAAAGGTCTGCCCCCAGCCGAGTTTAGATTATACTGAACCATAAGCTTATGACAAATACTTTTTATTTCATCATATAATGATATTGAAATAGTTGTTTTGATATATGCATATGCATTTATTATATATAAACTTCTTACTGGTTCTAAGGAGAAAGATTTAATCAACACATCTGTCTATTAACTTTAAAATTTTAATGGACGTATTAAAGGGAGAAAAAGGTAATTGAGCTATGTACGGAAAGGACTAGCAGATAACTTAGTCATGAAAACATTTGATGCAGTAAAATAAAATCAAAATGACTGAAAACACTCTGTGAACTGTTGAGTCTATACAGACAGGAAGAGTTTGATTACGAGCACACGTTGACTTGCTTTAGCCCCACGGAGAGATTGTAAGCTTCTATTAGTGAAAAGCTTCCCTTCTGTCTCTCTACCTTCCAAAATGCAACGCTTCATTTGTGGGAAATATCATGTACAGCCTTTTTAATTCTTATATTAAAGTGATTATTACGTTTATATATAAATGCAGCAAAGATTTGCATGCTGTTTTTCAGAGTCATACAGAAACTAAACTGACTATGCCAGTTACAGACTAAGCGAGCAGGTTATTTAGTTTAAAAAGGGGAGGGGGTCCATCAGTAATCACCTCCCACCCCCAGCATTCTTAGGAGGATTATATGAGATAATTCATAAAGAGCACTTACTACAATGTGTGGCACACAGCAAGCTTTCCAGTAGGATGAGCAACCGTCAGTAGCTGTCATCATAATTAATTTCCTTGGCTAAAAGAAGATACTATGCACTCTACTTCAAAATCTTACCTGAGCTCTGAATATCCTGGCTGTTCACTGAGTCTCACCCAAAGTTAAATATTCACTGCTGATAGTCTCCAAGCAGCTATTTTTATATGCTGCAGACCTTTGAAATTAACAACTGTCTTTCAAGGAAAGATACTCGTGAGAAGGGCTGTGTCTGGTTTTGTTTCATGATATGACCTGACAAAATACCCACTTCTGTCTAAAAATGGATGAGGGGGTTTCCTATGAATTTCACGTCATTCTCCAAAAATGTATCTGAGTTGCAAGACCCCAGATGCCTGTAAAGTACAACTTCTTTCTCAAAAGAAAAGGATGCAACTTGGCTGCAAACTGCTTTTCACCCCGTATTGCATTGCTTTCTATATCTGCAGAAATAAAGAACAATTCAGACTGCAGCCTGTCTGCAGATAGATAAACGATGGGCAGGAGCTTCGAGACAGGTGGAGCTCTTGATGGATGGACGAGCCGATACACACGCAGCAAAGTCTGATCTGGGGTCACACCCCCAATCCCCTGGTTTCCCAGGACTATCCTTTGATGTCAAAACTGCCTTTAGTGGAGAATTTTCATTGAGGCGCTAATGGTATTTGTAGGTTTGTCATCCACTCTTGTTTTCTCAAGAGTAATGGGATCAAAGATTCATGTCCTGAGGTTTCAAGGCAGCTGACTTATCTTGTCCACAGGTATGGTTTTCCAGGTTATTAGTAATCAGTCCTTGATTAGAAATTATCGGAATAACATTACAAAAATCTGAATGATTTCATTACTAGGGTATTTGGAAAATTCCCGATTGAATTTATGGATAAAAAATATTTCAAGAAAAGACTCTCAGCTCTAAATTCTCATGATGTCAAAGAGGTATGAGAAATGATTAAATTCAGCATTTGGTACAGAATACAGGTCATGACTTTTTAAATATATGTAAAGGACTACGAGTATGTAAATATCTATATATCTATCCATTCATCCATTTATTTTATCCACCCATTCATCCATCCATCCATCCATCCATCCATCCATCCATCCATCCATCCATCCATCCATCCATTCATCCATCCATCCATCCTCCCATCTATCTATCCATCCAGCCAGCCATTCAGCCATTGGTTCAGACATTAACTTCATGGTAAGATCGCCGAAGCAGCAATAACAATATTCCCGTTACTACAGATCATGTCAGTGTCAATTCTCCTGTTAAGAAGGCACAACACAGAGGAAAGGCATAAGAATTCTCCCACTTAGAATAACCAGGAATTGCCACCCCGCCCCCCCAGGTACTCAACACAGAAAATGTGCACATGTAGACATCTGATAGTTGTGTTGGACGATGACTAATTCATTCTCAGGATTACACTTATCTTTAACCAAACTTGAAACGCAATCATTTTGCAAGCTTTCTCCCATCCTGACTTCTTGTGAAGGCAGCCTGTTTGATGTAATGTTGGCTTATTAAATTAATAAGCATTCCTTCACATCTGATAGCCATACAAAATTAACTGGTTCAGACCCAATTGTGAATTGCAATTGTCTTGTGACTTAAACAGCAAAACATAACTGACCCACGTCACCATACCATACTTCATATTTTCCCTCACTTTTACAGAATGAGGTAAATGCCAAGATCCTAAACAACCTGAAACATTTTCCTTATAAACATACAACCTACACAAGTATTTCCAAAGCCACAAAGCATCGAAATGGACTTGTGTGTGTGTGTAAGATTCGTGGTGGCACTTGGACATGGAAGTTAAAGGCAAACACACCTGCCCTTAGGCTTCTGCAGGTAGAAACTGTATTCCTACCCACCTCTTGGCCTGGGTCACGTGTGCAGTTTAGCTGGGAACTCTATCCGGGGAGGCAGGCGTGAGGGATGAGAGAAGGAAAGGGAAGAGGGGAAACCAACACAAGATGTGCTGTCAGGCTGGTCACCTCCCACACTGTGAGGAGCAGGGGCCTGGTCCGTGAGACCCGACAGGCTCCTGGGGAGAAGAACCGTCCGGCTGCTCCTGTGCTGGGCTGGCTGGGGTCTCTGAAGACGAACCGGCTGGAGTAAAAGTTGTGCTTACGAAGTGGTGCGTTAGAGACAATCGGCAAACAACAAGAAGAAGCAAAAAAGAAAAAAAACATCATGATGCCACACTCACACCACTGAAATAAAAACCACGCAATAAGACTGAATGGAAACACGTATTGCTGTTACTGGCAGCTGCTGTGGAGTCAGCCTGACTCATGGTGACCCCATGTACACCAGAAGGAAACACTGCCCGGTACTGGGCCATCCCCATGATCGGTTATGGATCAAACTGTTGTGGTCCACAGGGTGTTCATGGCCTGATTTTTAGAAGCAGATCACCAGGCCTTTCCTCCTAGTCCCCCTTAGTCTGGAAGCTCTGCTGAAGCCTGTTCAGCATCATAGCGACATGCAAGCCTCCACTGACAGACAGGTAGTCGCTGTACATGAGGTGCATTGGCCAGGAATCGAACCCAGGTCTCCTGCGTGGGAGGTGAGAACTTTACAACTGAACCACCACTGCCCCCAGAAAACATACATGTTTTCCTTTTAATATCGAATTTAAAAGTTCTCTTGGTATTTTATAGTAGTAGCTTATAAATTTGATAGCTAATTTAATGGGAAAAAATTTTGAAGATTAGAAAACTAGCTCTGTTATATAGGGAAGAAATATTAACAAATACATGCATAACCTTTGAAAAATTGCCGTTGTTATTTGGGTAATGAGATTTGTTAAATGAAGACCTGTTCAACCTCCTCTAAACTGCTTATTTGAAGGCTTCTGCGATGTATGTGTGTTCAAAAAACCAGAACATTTTCCTCTGTTTCACTTTTTCATACATAATGAGACTGTGTCTAATCACCTTAGCATCCTGCAGAAGTTAATAAAGGTTCTTGGAAAATTCTGTTTTATAACTAATTGTATTTACTTGGAGTTCTCATTAGGAAAATCCATACTAGTCATACCAAGAGACCTTTGATTTATTATTTTTCGCTTTTCTGTCTTGAAAAACAATTATATCTGATTCTCATGATTTTAGTATCATTACAATCTCCCCTCCCAAATACAATTAAATTCTCAGTGAATAAAGCTCATAATCAATGGTCAAATATTTTCCCTTTAAAACGTCTCCTTTGAAGTTCAGTGGGAAGAACGAGACCTTGGGCGTCCAGGGGGCCAGGGCCTACATTAAGCCCTGTGGGCACAAGCCACACCTGCCCATGAGGCCGAGGGAGCCCTCTGTGCGCCCACGCCCATGTACTGACTGGTTAGTAGCTCGGTAAACTGCCAGATTTGGAGCCAGACTCACTACCTTTAAACTCCAGCAATGAGCGGACTTGTGATTTGGGGCAAGTCACCTAATCCCCCAGAGCCTCAGTTCCACCAGCTATTAATTAAAAGTGGAAAATACTAACTAAGAGTTTCTTAAGAATGAACTGAAATAACATCTGCAAAACAGCACAAAGTCTGGCTGTGGTGTGATGGATCACTCTTGTGTGGCCTTTCTAGCCATGGTCTTGTAATTCCCACCCAAGTATGACAGGGCAGTTGTGGCCCACCAAAGGGATCCGTCAGTTTTTGCCATCCCACTGGGGGGAGAGGGAAGGAGGGAGGGAGGGAGGGACAGGTAGGTGCGTGGGTGGATGGATGGATGGATGGATGCATGCATGGATGGATGCATGCATGGATGGTTGGATGGATGCATGGATGGATGGATGGATGCATG
>NW_004444029.1:2672633-2685716 GCF_000243295.1 Trichechus manatus latirostris
ATGGATGGATGGATGGATGCATGCATGGATGGATGCATGCATGGATGGTTGGATGGATGCATGGATGGATGGATGGATGCATGGATGGATGGATGCATGCATGGATGGATAGGTAGGAAGGTAGGTAGATTTAACCTCAACATTCTAAGAGTTAGAGCCACCTAAAAATGGCTCATGTTACCTTATAGAAAAGTGAGAATATGCAAGAACCACAAACAACCCAGGGGCAAAGGGCCGTAGAAAGGACACCTTCTGCTCATCTGTCTCTTAAATTCTGTGCTAGTTCAGTGGGTGGAGAAGGGAATGAATATTATTTGTAACATGTCTGAGTAGTACCACAATTAATTCATGCTTCTAAGTAATAATGATGGAAGATTGCAGCTTAATAATAAGATCCAAATCCCATACTCTTACCATGCTTACACAATTTTAAATACACAATGTGGCCCAATATTCTGTCCCATGCCCTTATATATGCACGTTGGCCTCTCAAGCCTTCCATACCAACATGTACATCTTCTGGCAGCCTAATCATGAATACTGTTTGGAAGCTACAGCTCACATCTCAGACGGAATCTAATTTCCCATTTAAAAATGGGTCTCATCCCACAGGGAAGCCTTGTGAGTCATCTTCTTTCTACCAGCGATCATCTAAACCACTTAAGGCAAATAGAGTCTCGGGGAACGGCGGGGTGCTATTTAGTAATTTACCTCCTCCAAGGCATTAATTGATACCCTGAGCACCAGAGGGGTTCATTTACCTCACACAGTGATAACTTGAATTCCAGGGAAGAGCTTCACTCAAAACAAAACAGGGTTAAGACAGAAATTAAAAGTAGCTTAAATTAGGCCCTATAACACATATTTAAGTGAAAAAATACTGTAGTTAAGATGTCATTTTTCTTCCACAAGTATGTTAGGAATTTGTAGTTCTTATCCTCAATGCCTTTTCCTCTATTTAAACTGTCAGAATTCCTGCTGCAAAATATCGACACTTTTGCCATTAATGTAGGACACTGAGCCATTCTCAAAGATCACAGTGCTGAATAGTAATCTCCAATACATAACATCTCCTGTGAAATTCAACTAAAAGCAAACAGAAAGAAAATAATGTAGGGCCCTCATAACACTGACAAAGCAGTGCTGGGAGCAGAGTGTGTCCTTTGGATCCAGGGTTCATGAGCAGGGAAGCTCCTAGTCCAGGGGAAGACTGATGACAAGGACCTTCCTCCAGAGCCGACAGAGAAGGCCTTCTCCTGGAGATGACGCCCTGAATTTGGACTTCTAGCCTACTAGACTATGAGAGAATAAATGTCTCTTTGTTGAAGCTATCCACTTGTGGTATTTCTGTTACAGCAGCACTAGATAACTAAGACAGAATTTGGTACCAGGAGTAGGGTGCTGCTCTAACAGATACCTAAAATGTGGAAGCGGTTTTGAAACTGTGAATGGATAGAGGACTCAGAAGGACTTCAGGAGAACTGTTAACACTGGAGAAGGCGTAGATGGTGAGAAGCAGCAGCAGAGGACCGGCAGCAGAAGAACCAGGAGACTAGGGCTAGACAGCACTGGAGCCGACCTATGGAGCGAGAGAGCTGAGTGCCTTGGTGCAGGAGGCTTCCTGGTGGAGTGGGGTGCCTCTGAGCACTTATTGGTGGAGCTAGGATTGCCAACCTATGCAGCAAGAGAGCTGCGTGCCTTCCGGCCAAAGTTTACTGGTGGAGTGGGGTGCTTCCAGGCACTTATCGGTGGAGCTACACAGCTTTGGGACACTTGTGCCAGCAGGGCAGATGCAGGCATGAGGCCCAAGGGGCTGAGAGGCCAAGGAACCAGGAAGCAGAAGCTGAAGAGACATGGAACACGAGAAGCTGAGCTGCCTCAGTCTCAAAAGATATGGCCAGGACCTCTGAGGTTTCAAAGGGTAAAGACATGGCCTCTGGTGTTTCTAAGGGTGGAGTCACCACTCAGATGGACTAGGAGAATGGTGCGCCTAAAGTCGAGGAAGCAGAGTTGCAGTCCCAGTGGGCTTGGAAGGCCGAGCTGAAGCCCAGGGCTGAAGGGCCTCCACTGAGAATCCGAAGACTGTGGCCAGTACCTAGAGTCTGGAGGGCAGGTCCATTGTGTGACTGGTCTCAGAGAACAAAGGATTATTTTCAAGTCTTGAGGGCTAATGTAATAACGTTCTGCTGACTTGCTTGGTAACTGTTATCTCTTCTTTCCCGGTAATTTCTCCCATTTGTCATGGAAATGTCTAGCTTGTGCCTGTTCTGCCATTGTACTTTGGAAGCAGATAACTTATACTCTAGATTTCATGGATGAAGAGGAATTTTTGGATTTTGGACTTGGAGTCGATTTAAGATTTTTGCTATGATATGATGGGGTGAATGTGTCTTACATGTAGCAAGGACATGAATTTTGGGGGGCCAAAGGGTGGAGTGTCAAGCATTGAATTGTGTCCCCCTAAAACATGTGTCAACTTGGTTAGGCCATGATTCCCAGTATTTTGTCGTTGTCCTCCATTTTGTGATTTTCCTATGTGTTATTTAAATCATAATCTCTGCCTGTGGTTAAAGGGAATTAGGGTGGGATGTAACACCCTTGCTCAGGTCACATCCCTGATCCAGTGTAAAGGGAGTTTCCCTGGGGTGTGACCTGCACCACCTTTTATCTTACAAGAGATAAAAGGAAAAGGAAGTGAGCGGACAGTTGGGGACCTCATAGCACCAAGAACACAGTGCCTTAAGTAGAGCACATCCTTTGGACCTGGGGTACCTACATGGAGAAGCTCCCAGTCCAGGGAAAGACTGACGACAAGGACCTTCCTCCAGAGCCAACCGAGAAAGCCTTCCTCTGGAGCCGATGCCCTGAATTTGGACTTCTAGCCTACTAGACTGTGAGAGAATAAATTTCTCTTTGTTGAAGATAAAGAAAAAGAAAATAATGTGTGTATAGTGTGTAGGATGGCGACACTTTGTCTCACGTACTTCAGACACGTTGTCAGGAGGTATCAGTCCCTGGAGAAGGACATCATGCTTGGTAAAGTGGAGGGTCAGTGAAAAAGAGGAAGACTCTCCATGAGATGGATTGACACAGTGGCTGAAACAATGGGCTGAAGCGTAACAACGATCATGAGGGCGGTGCAGGACGGGGCAGTTTCATTCTGTTGTACACGGGGTGGCCGAGTCAGAACCGACTGGACAGCGCTAACAGCAAGTACCATGTAGTGTCCTGAGTTTCCTTGTTATCACACGTGGCCATGAACGGGGAACTCGCAATTTTGCCTCAGTGAGTAGGGCGAAAGGGCCACCAGATACTGAGAGGGCGCACTTCCGGGTGAGGGAAGATCAATGGAGAATACCTGTTAAGGCCATAAAATCAGTTGCCGTGGACTTGACCCCAACTCATAGCGACCCCGTGAGTGTCCGAGTAGAACTGTGCTTCATAGGGTTTTCAATGGCTGATTTTTCAGAAGCAGATCCCAGGCCTTTCCTCTAAGCACCTGTGGGTGAACTCCAGCCTCAAACCTCTCAGCTGGCAGCCAAGCACGTTCGGCATGTGCACCCCCCAAGGAGTCCACCACTGTTACAGTGCACTGTTATCCCCGTAGTCGAGACCTGTGCCTTTCACGACTGTCTTTATGTTGCAGAAGAACAGTGGAGCTGCCTTGCTGGAACTGGAAGTTGGGGGTTCAAGGCCCCTCACTTGATCTTGGGACTCGACTCTCACCAAGAGCAGCCCAGAGGCACTTCTTGGAGCTGATGGCCCTTTGGACCAATGCAGTTTGTGAGCCACTGGATAGAATCATGTCTAAATAAGCTGTTTTCCAGATTCAACAAACGGGCTCACCTCTTTCCCTAACCCTCCACGGCGCCTGGATGTCTCATGTGCTGGAATTCTGAATCGTGACTGTGCGTGTGTTCCACGTGCCTTCTGTAACCGGGGCGGGGGGCTGGCTATCTTGTTCAGATGCGTGTCCCCTGTAGCATCTTTACACAGGACTTGCAGGTACTCACTAAATTCACTAATAGAAAAAGGTCATAGGCCATTTCCCTGTGGTCAGATGCAGAAGGAATCCCATGGAGTGATTTAACCACCTTCAAAAATCCAAAAAACAACCCTGTTGCTGACTAGTCCATTCCAACACATAGCAACTCTAGAGGACAGAGCAGAACTGCCCCATAGGGTTTCCAAGAAGCAGCTGGTGGATTCAAACAGCCGACCTTTTGGTTAACAGCCGAGCTCTTAACCACTGGGCCACCAGGGCTCCAAATGCCTTCAGGGAAAGCCAAAATCACCCCAATGCAGCCCGGAGGAAGACAGGATGGTGCTGGCAAAGAGTGGGGGAGTTCCTGGCGAAGGAGGCAGAGGCTGTGAAAGCTGACGCTGGAGGAAAAACAGAGTTCAGTCATTCAAAAGTAGGTCAGAGTGGGTGGGGAGCTCGCAGACCGTGTCCAGGAGACAGAGCTGACAGACCTGGTATCAAGACACCAGATCCTAAGAGTCCCACACTTTATCCTAAACGAATTTGGAGTCAATGAGCAGGCAGAGCTCTCTGCAGATCTGTCAATCAAACAGAGCCCTCAGACTGCAGTACTGTCGTCTGCATTACCAAACCAAACCCACTGCCATCCAGTCCATTCCGACTCATAGTGACCCAGCAGGACAGAGCAGAACTGCCCCACAGGGTTTTCAAGGCTGTGAGTGAATCTTTACGGAAGCAGACTGCCACATCTTTCTCCCACGGAGCCTCTGGTGGGTTTGAACGGCCGACCTATCAATTAGCAGCCACTGCTTAGCCACTGTGCCACCAGAAGGAAGAGTACTGGAGTTTTTATTTGCGGTATCTTTGCAATTTCTATCACTACTGTAATGCTCTGAGCACTAAGAGGTCACACAAGGACAATGACAACAGCTGAGTCCAGGACAAGATCCAGTCCCCATCATCTTGATGAGGAGCTGTATCCGGTACCTGAGCTCCCCACCTGTGGAAACACCTCCAAGGACCACCGACTGCCGCAGCAGGGCGGGGGGTAGGGGGTGAACCACTGCCAGTCACTCGCTTTCGGAGTGTTTCTTAATCTGGAACCACTTCAAGTTCAGCTCATTTTAAATTCAGTGACTGACCCGAAGCATCATTACCTTAGACATTCTTTTTTAATTATCAAAAAAAAAAAAAAAGACCCCTCTTTTAGACTCAGGACATTCTCCAGAATAACGAATTCCAATCAACAATCTTCAGCCCGCTGTTATCAAAACTCTCTCTATATTGATACTGCCTATTTTCAACAATGTTCATGATCCAGCTGTAATGATTCCATCTGATCTTTCTTTCATTAGACTCCATGGGTCTGTGACTTTCAACATCATTTCCAAAATCGAGCCTGAGTGTCCGATTAGTCAAGCTGTGTTTTGAATAACTCAGTGTGGCTCACATCATACACCACGCTATGCAGTTAGGGGCTGTTGTCTTTGCAGGGAGGACACTGTGCTTCACGAGCTGAGACTCGATGAGGAGAGCTGGTTTCCGTGCTGAGCTGTGACCAGGGGCAGTGACCTGGAGAAGTCACTCACGGCGGGCCCCCAATGGTCACGCTAAGGAGGAGGGGTCACTGAGAGTAAAATGCTTACAGAAAGCATGTGTGTGAGTGTGTGTGTGAATGTGTGTGAGTGCATGTGTGTGTGTGTGTGGCTGTGTGTGTGAATGTGAGTGTGGTGTGTGAGCGCATGTGTGTGAAAGCAAGTGTGTGTGTCTGTGAATGCATGAGTGTGTATAAGTGTGTGTGACTGTGAGTGTGAATCATGGGTGAGTGTGTGTACTTGTGTGTCTGTGTGAGTGTGTGTATGTGTGTCTTTGTGGGGAGGAGGAGGACTTGCCAAGATCTGGCAAAACTGAAAAGCCATGTGAATCAATGCTCCGCATAAAACAGTGATTTCATCCCATGTACTGAGCAGTGAACGAAATGAATGAAATCATAGACATTGGCACGTTTATCTGTTTTGCACAATCTCCTGTTTTAAGCAGGGGTCAAAGTATATGTTTTGCGTTGACTTTCATTAGCTTTCTGCTTTTAAAACACCTACTAGAGATGTTTTCCAAAGACATAAATACAGACGATAAACCCGTGAACTCCTCAGTTCACAGTTCCTAAATCCATGGTTCATACGGCCCTATAAGATTACTGCAGATGTCTTACATCCCCTGGCTCAGCTGGGCCTCTCCTTCACCCCCAGCCCCTATCCTGTGTGTTCTTTTTCATGTGACTCCTTCTGAGACAGAATGTCCCTGCAGGTGGAGCTGTCCACACCCCAGAGGAGGAGGGAGGTCCCCCAGGCTGCTTATATCCGATGAAATTGCAGGTTACTAAGTCTTAACACTGGGACAGGAATAAGGAAGGAGAGGACAGCCTTTGTCTGCAGCAGGGGAAAAGTCGGTCCATGTCACCTTGCAGGTGAGACAGGAGGAACGTGCATTCTAAACACACAGACTGTTGGACCCATAAACTCAGTTGGGATACCGTCCTAGACCCTCCTGCTAAAGCTCATCAACAACAGTGTAGACTCTGAGTCGTAACCCACCAGTGTCTACAGCTGGAGCGCCTAGAAGATAGGAGGGTACCATTTCATTTTGCAGAACGCCGTAATGTGGGTGTGCGGGTGTGTGTTTGTGTATACTTCTTATATGTTTCCTCAGTGAAGACGTTTAGCCAGAGAGGGTTGTTTTGTGTTTGCTTTATCTGAAATGCACAGTTAAGTCAAGGGATCAATTGTTGCCTCTGGTCTATGGTAAGGATATGTCTACTCCTCTTTTCGCGACAGTGTTGAAAGACTAGAGCAATACTCATAAAAAGTAGAGAACTCAGGAAGCCCAGTGGGAGAAGGCCGACGAGGAGAAGCACTAGTTTGATGAACACATGTCTCTTCCTCAGCCACCTCCCCATCAGCTAACACACCCAAGAGCCGAGACCTGCTTGAACAGGACAACAGAAAACAGCATATATTGTAAAATGGAAGGAGGTTTGGCAAAAGTATTATGTGCTATGCAAATAAATAAACTATAAAATCTAATTTTATGTAAGTAGGGATTAAAAAGGGAGTGTAAGCCCTCCACATTATTTTCTTATTGGAATCACTAAAGCCCATCTACAGGAGTTTTACTGATTAGGGGAGAGATTTATCATCTCTCCACGGGGACAAGTAGCTCATCACCAGGGACAGCTTTGAAAGGACTCCAGGACCCATGAGGAAAAGGATTAACTGATTTTAAATACTGCAAGGCTGCTACCACGGGGGCTCGGTGGCCTGGGAAGAAGGAATGCCCCCAAGGCTGCTCCTGTGTTCTTGGAACCCCACACTGTGAAATAACATTCACTTCAGTTATTCGGGATTATTAGAATGACCCCCCAGCAGTCCGCTAATCAGACAAAAATATTAAACAAAGAAGAATCTGCATGTCCTTCCTAATACTTGAATCAAGCTTGTTCATATTTACATGATCACATTTTTAAGTTTACATTATATTGCAGAATGCATGCTGATTTCCTTTTTAATGGGAGGAGGATTTGAGGATAGAGATAGACAGATGGTCGACAAGGTCAGTTTACTTTGATGTGTATGGAATTTGAAGAAAGAAAAAAATGAAAAAACCAAGCATGTTTTTGCCATACCTATTTTTATAAACCATATGTGTCCCCAGAGACCCATTTATACTGTAAACTTGAATATGCAACCAAATCGCCACTTGTCTTCACCAGCATAGGGCTGCTTCTGCTGCCACGTAGGGTCAGCTGGCTTCTGCCTCCGGCCAATCCTTTCATCCTTTCCACCATTCCACAGATCCTTTATCCCAATAAAAATTTATGCCATCGCTATGCCTCGTATTTTCCTCCTTGCCCCAGTCAACTCACACTGTTACTAGTTTTTATTTTATTTTATTATTTTACCAGAAGATTCCCAAAGGCCCAGCTCAGTTTCTTTCTCCTCCTTAATGATCTGAAATTGAATCCATAGAGAGAGAGACCAGGTTGTCCACTCATGCAAGGGCTTTTTCTTTAAGGCCATTGAGCCAATTCCAACTCATGGTGACCCCATGTAGGTCAGAGTAGAACTGTGCTCCGTAGGGTTTTCAGGGGTTTATTTTTTGGAAGTAGATTGCCAGGCTTTTCTTCTGAGGTGTCCTGGGTAGACTCGAAACTCCAGCTTTCTAATTAGAAGCCAAGCACGCAACGTTTGCACCACCCAAGGACTCCAAGAATATCATACTATCCTTTGAAAGAGTAATAAAATAGGACTGAAGAATAAGATATGGCTATACCCACAATAATACTAACCTTTACAATGCCTCATATTTAGATATTATCAAAGTACAACTTCAGGTAAATCTTATAAAGCACTGTGAAGCAGACCTAGCTGGCAATTGTATCCCTATTTCCATGTGTAGCATCTAAAGCTCTCAGCAGCTAAGTGTCTTGTCCAAGGTTACAGAAGTGGTTAGGTAACAAAAAGTAGGTGTCTTAGTCATCCAGTGCTGCTATAACAGAAATACCACAAGTGGGTGTCTTTAATGAACAGAAATTTATTCTTTCACAGTCAAGTAGGCTAGAAGTCCAGACTCAGGGCATCAGCTCCAGGAGAAGGCTTTCTGTCTCTGTGGGCTCTGGAAGAAGATCCTCATCATCAATCTTTCCCTGGACGAGGAGCTTCTCTGCGCAGGAACCCCGGGTCCAAAGGATGTGCTCTGCTCCTGGCAATACTTTCTTGGTGGTATGAGGTTCCCCACTCTTTGCTTGCTTCCCTTTCCTTTTATCTCTTGTAAAATAAAAGGTGGTGCAGGCCACACCCCAGGGAAACTCCCTGTACATTGGATCAGGGATGTGACCTTAGTAAGCCTGTTACAGTCCCACCCTAATTCTCTTTAACATAATCTAATCTTGACTCATTAACCACAGGCAGAGATTAGGATTTATAACACATAGGAAATTTACATCAATCACAGAATGGAGGACAACCACACAATACTAGGGATCATGGACTAGACAAATTGACACGTATTTTGGGGGGACACAATTCAATCCACGACAGTAGGTGAGGAACAGGTTGTCCTGACTGTAACACAGAGTGTGTCCTCTCTAGGAAAAGTCATCTGAACGTGCAGTATGGCGCTCACAGGGTGGGTGGGTCTCAGTGAAACTTCCAGACGAAAACAGACTAGGAAGAAAGGCTTGGCGATCTACTTCCAAAAATCAGCCAATAAAAACTCTGTGGGTCACAAAGTCAGATCCAGCTGCGCACAGGGTTGCCATGAGTCGGGCTGTTCCGACGGTGGGTAACAAACAACAACATTATTATTATGATAGACATATGCCGTTGCTGTTACAGTTTATAGATTACAACTTTAAATTGTAAATTAACTTAAATAAATTTTCTGTTGTTACGTATTTTCTCATTTATTAAAAACAAAACAAAACCCGTTGCCCTCGAGTCAATTCCGACTCATAGCGACCCTATAGGACAGAGTAGAACTGCCCCATAGGGTTTCCAAGCAGCGCCGGATGGATTCGAACTGCTGACCTTTTGGTTAGCAGCCATAACTCTTAACCACTATACCACCAGGGTTTCTCATTCATCAATACCAAAAATGACAACTTTATCCTATAGAGGAGTCTAGTAGCAGGTTTTTATTTATTTTTTAATTATTTATAAAAGGACTTAATACGCTAATAGGTGCAAACTATTCTTCTACCCAGTGCAGCTAAAACTTTCTTTTTCAGTTGTGTGAGCATATATTCTAGTTTTGAGACGAAGGTTGCCAAGTAGCTTGATTGCCAGACTTAGTTTTTCTTTAAACAGTTTTGAAAATAACTCCATGGGGATGCACGTGGGAAGTTTTGCTGTGAGCCTCTGGGACAGCAGAGAGGTCCACAGTGCATGGAGCTCCTGGCCAGAATCATCCCAACAAGAGAGTGTATTAAATAACTGTGCAATGAATGCTTGAAACCTAGCCCAGTGTTTTGTAAAAATATGCAAAATATATCTAGTTGGTTAATACATTTTCACTCTTGCATATGCCAACTCAGAGGAGTGCCAGAGGGAAGATTACACAAAGTGTTTGTGTGGCTAAAAACCAAAAAGGATACGCTTCTTTTTCCCCCCAGAATTACTGATTAGGACTGCCGGGAAGTGTGATGCCAACACTTTGATAAATAAAAGTCTGCAGTTTCTTCATATGGGCAGTGGACAATATTCATTCATTCAACACATATTTATTTAGAGTCTAATATATGTCAGGCAATGTTCTAAGTGATAGATACATAATAGCAGATAAAAGAGATCAAACTGTGGATCTTATACGCTAGCTGGGGAGGGCGCAGGCAGTAGGAGAAAAGGCTAACACGCCTGCCCGGGAGGGGGGAAAGAGCTAATGACAAAGCTAAAGCAGAGAAGGGGAAAGCAATGGTGGGGGGGCAGCGATGGTAGATATCTAACAGGGACACAGCACTAACAGGGTGACGTGAAGCAAAGATCACAAGGAGGGGAGAGGTGGTTACGCAGGTATCGGTGGGACAGGTGTTCTAGGTGGAGGAAATAGTGAGGCAGAAACATGCCTGGCGTCTTTGAGGAACTATGTAGGACTCCCTCACAGGTGGAGCTGAGTGACTGTGGCAAAGAGTTATGGAAAACTTCCTAAGGTAGAGGGGCCAGACGAGGTAGGACCTTGTAGGTTAGTGTGCGAACTTGAGATTCTACCAGGACTGTGATGAGACGCCACCAGCAAGTCTTCAGCACAACAGAAGCACGAGCAAACACTGCTCAGAGAAAGTGTGACTCTGGCTGTTGTTCTGAGAATAGACGGAAATGGGGAGTGCAAGCACTGAAGCAGGAGTACCCTGGAGGGTGTGGAAATAATTAGGGAAGAACGGATGGTGTCTTCGCCGAGAGTAGTGGAAGTGGCGATACTGGGTGGTGGTCAAATTCATTCCCTCCTCCATCTCCTCCTCCTCTTTCTCTCTCTTCCTCCCTCCCCCCCCCCCTTATTTGTGTATGTTTGGATGTGTAACTCTCTCTCTCGATTCCTCTCTCTCTCTCTGTATATATGTATGAGTGTATAGTATGAGACAAAGCAGCATCAGGGATATTTGAAGATCTGGAACCTGAAGAACGGGAAGGATGGAGTTGCTATGAACCAAAATGGCAGACTGTGAATGGGGTGGATTTTTTTAGGGGCAGGAAGACCTCAGATTTTGTTTGGACATTTTAAGGTTGAGATGCCTACTAGACATCTGTACAAGTAGGGATGTCACATAGCAGCTGGGATACCTGTCTGGAATTCTCAAGACATGTCAAGGCTTAGAGACATAAATTTGGAAGTCCTCAGCATACGAATGATTTTTAAAAACACAAAACTCTGTGTCATCATACAAGGGAAACTAGCACAACTTGTACAAGGCAAGGTCATGGAAGCCCCATAGACACATCCAAACTCCCTGAGGGACTGAATTGCTGGGTGGAGGGCTGTGGGGACCATGGTCTCGGGGAACATCTAGCTCAACTGGCATGACACAGCTTATAAAGACAATGCTCTACATTCTACCTTGGTGAGTAGTGTCTGGGGTCTTAAAAGCCTGTGACCGGCCATCTAAGATACTCCACTCGTCTCATCCCTTCGGGAGCAAGGGAGAATGAAGAGAACAGGATACAAGGAAAAGATTAGTCCGAAGGACTAATGGTCCACAGCTACCAAGACCTCCACCAGACTGAGGCCAGTACAGCTAGATGGTGCCTGGCTACCACCACTGACTGCTCTGACCAGGATCACAACAGAGGGTTCTGCACAGACCTGGAGAAGGATGTAGAACATAATTCTAACTCACAGAAAAAAGACCAGATTTACTGGTCGAAAGGATACTGGAGAAACCCCGAGAGTATGGCCCTCAGACACCCTTTTAGCTCAGTGGTGAAGTTATCTCCGAGGTTCACTGTTCAGCCTGGGAGTGGACAGCCCTGTAAAACCAAATGGGACTAATGAGGTACAGTAGTCCAGTGACAAGGGCCAGAAGGCAGAAGGGGACGAGGAAGCTGGTGATAGGGAACCCAAGGTTGAGTAAGGATCTTGTTGATGTGTTGTGAGATTGTTAACCATTGTCATAGGGCAACATGTGTAGTAACTGTTAAATGGGAAACTATTTTGTTCTGTAAGCCTTCATCTTAAGTGAGAATACCAGCACAATTGGAAGGGCACAGTCAATGTCACTGAACTGTGCATGTAGAAATTTTTGAAATGGTGTATCTTTGGCTATGTGTATTTTCACCAAAAAAAAGGTTGAGAAGTTAGAGGGTTGACATGTTGTGGGGTTGCTAACCAATGTCATAAAACAATATGTGTACTACTGTTTCATGAGAAACTATTTGTTCTGTAAGCCTTCCCCTGAAGTACGTTAAAAAAAAAAGACAAAAAAAAAAAAAAAACTGTGTCATCGGTGAGAGAGGAGGTCCAAGGATTGAGAAGAGTGGCATTTCAGTATTCTGAGTGAGGTTAAGAAGACTGGGAACACCTAAGAAGGAGAAGGAGGGTCAGTAACATAGATGGGACACCAGGACCAAGTGCTGTCTGCAGCCAGGGGAAGGAAGTGTCTCAAGGGGAGGAAGCGCTCAGCCACGTCAGACACGGATGATGGTCAAGGACAATGAGGACTGAGAACTGGCCTTTGGATTTAACGACCAGGAGAAGCATTAAATCTGTGCCATTGGCAGGAGCAGATTTTGTAGACAGTTGAGGGAAGATGCCTAATTACAGTAAATTTTTTTAAAAATGAGAGAGGAGGAATTAAAACAATATGTACCAATGAGACTTTTAAAAAGCTTTCCTATAGAAGTTACAGAGAAATAAGGAGACATACAGCAGGTTTGGAGTCAAGGAAGTGGCTGTGTTGTGGTGGTTGTTCTAGCGTTCAAGGTGGGATTAAGTAAAGCTTATTTGGGTACTGGTGGGAAAGCTCTATTAGAGAAATAGGGGAATGCTCTATTAGAGAAATAGGGGAACGCTCTATTAGAGAAATAGGGGAACGCTCTATTAGAGAAATAGGGGAA